>NC_057803.1:247350672-247360885 GCF_018294505.1 Triticum aestivum
GCTGCATCATTATCCCTTCCGCCGTCCACCATCCCATCTATTAATTTCCACCACGTGCTACGCACTGTTCATTGTCATAATCATAGTTGAGGTCATTCACATCTTCGCCTGATCCAATCTGCATCTTATCTAGTTTGTCTTGGCAAGAGGGAGAAAAAAAGAGAAAAAAAAAAGAGAAAAAAGGAAAGAAAAAAAAAAGAAACAGAGAGAGAAGAAAAAGAAAAAAAGCGTGAGAAAAAAAAGGAGAGAAGAAAAAAAAATCGGATCTATCTAGAATCAATCTCGTACTTGAATTTGGATTGGAATCTGTTTTGCGCACTATTCAGTAAAACAGGTGTATCTTCCTCATACGAAGTCCGTTTTGGCTCCGTGAGTACTCAAATTAAAGCTAGCGACGAGCCGCATCTAAATAGTTGCAGAAGCATGTTCAATATTTGACACCTCAAAATCGGCTTCTAAATAGGTCTTTTTGCCCTCTGAAGTTCGTGAACACAGCTTGTTCCAATTTTTCAGGCCAGTTTTAAAATTCTTTGACTCCTCATATCAACTCGGAATTGAGTGATTCTTTTTGCATTGGAAAGCTTGAGTTAGTAGCATTCTTTAAAAGAATTTATCAGAAAATTGTCTCAAACTTTTCAAGAGGAAAGTTGGAGAGAGAGTTGTTGTATATCCTGCTTGGCAGTTGTTTTTCATCATTATCTTCACTGCCGTTGTGATCTTCACTTATATCTTGCTGTCAAGAGCTACTTAGTATCCTTCATTGATGCTAGTTGTGCTACGCCGTGACCTCATTAGTGTTCTAGGCTCGCGTCTCTAGTTCGGTCTAGCCTAGGACCAGCACAGTACCGTCGTTGAGCGTTTATTCAACATTGCATCTTTGAATTGATTATTGCTAATCTTTTGCTACCATATATAGCCAACCCAGCTCCACATATTTCTACACCGTGTATACGTACGCTCCCCTGGCAATCGCTTTACTCAATATTCAGAGTTACTTGACACCGCTGGTTGCCGATCACCGCCTGCTGCATGGTAAAAACTTGTAAGACATTGATATTTGCTTTACTGTGAGCGTTTTACCACCACATCCTAGTAGTTATAGGAACATTATTTTTAGGTTTTGTTTCTTGTTCTACTAATCATGACAGGATCCAGAGTCAATTCATGGGCTTTGTCGATCGCGGGAGACGTGCCACCACCTTTGCAAATACCACAACCGTCACGAGAGGTGCACAAACATCCAAATGCACATGATCAGGTTAATGTATCTATACCACCATTTAATGGCCGTTTTAAACCTGCTTTATATATTGAATGGGAGTTCGACATAAAAAATATATTTGCTTCCCATAATTTCGATGAACATAAAAAGGTTAAGGTTGCGGTTGGTTCTTTCACTGGTTATGCTTTGGTTTGGTGGAGTGAATATTGTCGGTTACACCCTGATTATATACCTACTACTTGGGATGATTTGAAACCTTCCATGCGACATACTTTCGTCCCTGCTTATTATACTCGTGACATGATTAAGAAGTTGCAACACTTAAAACAAGGTAGTGAAACTGTAACAAAATATTATGATGATTTACAAACTACCTTGTTGCATTCCTCTTTAGAAGAAAGTGAAGATGATTTTATGGATAGATTTTGGGGAGGATTAAACCGTGATATTCAAGAGATACTAATTCATGAAGAGTGTTATCCTATGGACCATTTGTTTCATCTTGCTTGCAAAGCTGAACAGGAAATAAAACGACGTGTTGGCCACGAGGAGAACAAGCGCACGGTGCACATTCCAAGAGTTGATATGATTGTTCCTTCAACTACTAGGCATACTATGACAACCACATCCGTTGTTGTCAGGACTACATCACCTCCACCATGTGACACATCGCCCCCGAGAGTGGCTACATCATCTGAGTTGATCATAAGAGGTAATGACAAAGGTACTGATCTTCCATCTTTACATGAGAATGATGAATGCCTTGTCAATTTGAATGCACCATCTGATGAGCTACCCACTACTTTGATCACACCACCTATTTTAGAGGACTACGTTGATAATTTGACTTTGCCATGTGATCAAACAACTGAAATACCAACAATTTTGAGTGCACCCATTGAATTAACTATTGATGCAAAAGAACCAATGTTTAATCATTTTGATATGACCTCTAATCTTGGTGATGATTCTGTGTTGAATGACTTATTGCATGTTTGCTTATTTAAGCATGTTGTAGCATGTAAATTTGATGCAAGTAAGGTTTATTCACCAATGTTGGGATGGTTTAATGATGAACATTGTCAATCTTTTGAAATGAATAAGAGCTTCACTTATATGTGCAAACTGAGTTGCAATATTTTCATGCCTTCTACTTCTTGTGCTAATTTTTTGGCTTTAGATTTTATGAACTATGCAAGTTACTCATCTATTCATGTCTCATATATGCAAAAATCAAGGGAAGTAAAAATGGATGACATATACATATACAACATGTACACCTTGTCTCTTTTGTTAGCCACATTTCAGATTAAGCAACGCCGAGGACGGCTTTATTTTCAAGAAAGGGAGGATGATGAGGACATGACTACCTTGGATATGACCAAAAATATTGCATATATGCATATTTGTCAGGTGATTTCTAGTGCAAACTATTCAATAATCTATTTATGTTATCCAGAACAAAAATACTTCACACACTTTTGTGTTTTGTCTAATTGCAGGTGTATGGGACATTTGTACAATCCACATATGAAGATAAGGAAGAAAGAGATGTTTATTTGCTGTCCAAAAATTTCTCTCACGTCACTTTTGGCCCAAGAGAAGATAGAGTCCAAGTCTCTCACGTTCTGGATTCAGATTCGGACTGCACAGATATACCTGACTCAAAACGCACACAAGTTTTTCATACGGACTCCGAATTGGGTGATTCTTTTTTTGTTGGAAACTAGATTTCGTGCACTTTCCAACCCAATTGGAATCACCTTCAAATTCGTCCGGAGCGTTGAGTTGTGGACGAAACAATCTGATGCTGCAGCAGAATCCGAGTCAAACTACAAGTCCAAAGGTGTTACATCACCTCCACTTGGGCCCATTGGCCTTGTACGACCTAGATTTAGTTTTAGGCTGCCTTGGGACGTCCTCCCACCTCCTTGGCCGCCACCCCTTGCTCCTATATAAGTAGATCCATCTAGTAGCTTTTCCTTGGGATTTGTTTAGTTAAAAGTTAGCCATTGCAACTTCGTGTACTTCGTTTGTGTCCAACGACCAGACCAAGACCGCTTACGGATCCCCACCTTTATCAATACCTCATATATACTCGCAATATTCAGATTGCTTTTATCATATTCTTGCTTGTTCTTCAATTGCTTGCAGGAATAGACCTTCGTGGTCAGGTTGATTGTGCTCCGGTGTGGTCAATAACCTCTCAGAGTTGGTTTAGCGATTGCTAAGACGCAACGTCGTGCACGTTTGTAGTCGGATCGTCAAAGTCATCTTCACCAAATCGATAGTTATCATCTCATCGAAAGATCGGGACACCCCGCCTCTATCAAGTGGTATCAGTTTTCAGGTTGCTCGGTGAGAATTTCCAGTTTTCCTAGATTAGATTTACTTTCTTACCTATTGTCCAAGAAAAAGCCACAAAAAAGAGTTAGATCTATTCATCCTTGGTCCAAGCGAGTCTGAGCCTTTGCAATTTTCTTTTCATTGATTGCATAGTTGAATTATCGATTGCATCGTCGTGTCGAGTTGCTGGTCTTAGTGTCTAGTTCGTTTAGAGTTTCGAGTTCTGTTCACATTAGTCACGCCACCGCTGCATCATTATCTCTTCCGCTGTCCACCACCCATCCATCAATTTCCACCACGTGCTACCCACCATTCATTGTCATAATAATAGTTGAGATTGTTCACATCTTCACTTGATCCAATCTGCATCTTATCTAGTTTGTTTTGGAAAGAGGGAGAAAAAAAGAGAGAAAAAAACGAGAGAAAAAAAAGGAAAAAAAAGTCAGAGAAAAAAAAGGAGAGAAAGAAAAAAAAGTGTGAGGAAAAAAAAGAGAGAGAAGAAAAAAAAACAAAAAATCGGCACAAACTTTTTCAGAGGAAAGTTGGAGACAAAGTTGTTGATATATCCTGCTTGGCTGTTGTTTCACCCCATTATCTTCACTGCTGTTGTGATCTTCACTTATATCTTGCTGTCAAGAGCTACTTAGTATCCTTCATTGATGCTAGTTGTGCTACGCCGTGACCTCATTAGTGTTCTAGGCTCGCGTCTCTAGTACGGTCTAGCCTAGGACCAGCACAGTACCGTCGTTGAGCGTTTATTCAACATTGCATCTTTGAATTGATTATTGCTAATCTTTTGCCACCATATATAGCCAACCCAGCTCCACATATTTCTACACCGTGTATACGTACGCTCCCCTGGCAATCGCTTTACTCAATATTCGGAGTTACTTGACACCGCTGGTTGCCGATCACCGCCTGCTGCATGGTAAGAACTTGTAAGACATTGATATTTGCTTTACTGTGAGCGTTTTACCACCACATCCTAGTAGTTATATGAACATTATTTTTGGGTTTTGTTTCTTGTTCTACTAATCATGACAGGATCCAGAGTCAATTCATGGGCTTTGTCGATCGCGGGAGACGTGCCACCACCTTTGCAAATACCACAACCGTCACGAAAGGTGCACAAACATCCAAATGCACATGATCAGGTTAGTGTATCTATACCACCATTTAATGGCCGTTTTAAACCTGCTTTATATATTGAATGGGAGTTCGACATAAAAAATATATTTGCTTCCCATAATTTCGATGAACATAAAAAGGTTAAGGTTGCGGTTGGTTCTTTCACTGGTTATGCTTTGGTTTGGTGGAGTGAATATTGTCGGTTACACCCTGATTATATACCTACTACTTGGGATGATTTGAAACTTGCCATGCGACATACTTTCGTCCCTGCTTATTATACTCGTGACATGATTAAGAAGTTGCAACACTTAAAACAAGGTAGTGAAACTGTAACAAAATATTATGATGATTTACAAACTACCTTGTTGCATTCCTCTTTAGAAGAAAGTGAAGATGATTTTATGGATAGATTTTGGGGAGGATTAAACCGTGATATTCAAGAGATACAATTCATGAAGAGTGTTATCCTATGGACCATTTGTTTCATCTTGCTTGCAAAGCTGAACAGGAAATAAAACGACGTGTTGGCCACGAGGAGAACAAGCGCACGGTGCACATTCCAAGAGTTGATATGATTGTTCCTTCAAAGGGGAGGCATACTATGACAACCACATCCGTTGTTGTCAGGACTACATCACCTCCACCATGTGACACATCGCCCCCGAGAGTGGCTACATCATCTGAGTTGATCATAAGAGGTAATGACAAAGGTACTGATCTTCCATCTCTACATGAGAATGATGAATGCCTTGTCAATTTGAATGCACCATCTGATGAGCTACCCACTACTTTGATCACACCACCTATTTTAGAGGACTACGTTGATAATTTGACTTTGCCATGTGATCAAACAACTGAAATACCAACAATTTTGAGTGCACCCATTGAATTAACTATTGATGCAAAAGAACCAATGTTTAATCATTTTGATATGACCTCTAATCTTGGTGATGATTCTGTGTTGAATGACTTATTGCATGTTTGCTTATTTAAGCATGTTGTAGCATGTAAATTTGATGCAAGTAAGGTTTATTCACCAATGTTAGGATGGTTTAATGATGAACATTGTCAATCTTTTGAAATGAATAAGAGCTTCACTTATATGTGCAAACTGAGTTGCAATATTTTCATGCCTTCTACTTCTTGTGCTAATTTTTTGGCTTTAGATTTTATGAACTATGCAAGTTACTCATCTATTTATGTGTCATATATTCAAAAATCAAGGGAAGTAAAAATGGATGACATATACATATACAACATGTACACCTTGTCTCTTTTGTTAGCCACATTTCAGATTAAGCAACGCCGAGGATGGCTTTATTTTCAAAAAGGGGAGGATGATGAGGACATGATTACCTTGGATATGACCAAAAATATTGCATATATGCATATTTGTCAGGTGATTTCTAGTGCAAACTATTCAATAATCTATTTATGTTATCCAGAACAAAAATACTTCACACACTTTTGTGTTTTGTCTAATTGCAGGTGTATGGGACATTTGTACAATCCATATATGAAGATAAGGAAGAAAGAGATGTTTATTTGCTGTCCAAAAAGTTCTCTCACGTCACTTTTGGCCCAAGAGAAGATAGAGTCCAAGTCTCTCACGTTCTGGATTCAGATTCGGACTGCACAGACATACCTGACTCAAAACGCACACAAGTTTTTCATACGGACTCCGAATTGGGTGATTCTTTTTTTGTTGGAAACTAGATTTCGTGCACTTTCCAACCCAATTGGAATCACCTTCAAATTCGTCCGGAGCGTTGAGTTGTGGACGAAACAATCTGATGCTGCAACAGAATCCGAGTCAAACTACAAGTCCAAAGGTGTTACATCACCTCCACTTGGGCCCATTGGCCTTGTACGACCTAGATTTAGTTTTAGGCTGCCTTGGGACGTCCTCCCACCTCCTTGGCCGCCACCCCTTGCTCCTATATAAGTAGATCCATCTAGTAGCTTTTTACTTGGGATTTGTTTAGTTAAAAGTTAGCCATTGCAACTTCGTGTACTTCGTTTGTGTCCAACGACCAGACCAAGACCGCTTCCGGATCCCCACCATTATCAATACTTCATATATATTTGCAATATTCAGATTGCTTTATCATATTCTTGCTCGTTCTTCGATTGCTTGCAGGAATAGACCTTCGTGGTCAGGCTGACCGTGCTTCCAGCATCGTCAGTAACCTCAGGAGATTGGTTTAGCGATTGCTAAGGCGCAATGTTGTGTACGTTCGTAGTCGGATTGTCAAAGTCGTCTCCACCAAATCGATAGTTATCATCTCATCGAAAGATCGGGACACCCCCGCCTCTATCAGGTTCTGTGACGCCTTTGTTTGGTCGTTGAACACAAACGAAGTACGCGAAGTTGCAGCTATGGCGAACTTTTAATCTAAACAAAACCCAAAGTCTAAACGATGCCCTAAGGGCTGTATATATGGAGGAAGAGGGGGGAATTTCGTGGCCCTTGGTGGAGGGGTCCGAAATCAACCCTATCTTTTGTTTCCCCACACATACGGACTCTAAAAATAGTCTATACTTATGTATTTCGAAATTACATGGGCCTGGCCCAATAATAAGGTGACGCAGCACCTAAAATAGCCTCGGGACAAAAATTATGAAGTGGCATCTTGTATATTTCGTCCAAGGCTTCATGCACCCATTATGGTGGCTTCAAAGTCCTGAAATCATCACTTGTAACTCCGTTCTTGTTCTTGCTCCAATGTTCATCCTTCTCAAGCTAGGCCCTTCATTTGTAAGCAAAACAAATGTATCCAATTTAGGCAGCATCATATTCTCATGAACATTAGAATCATTACCAAGAAACGAAAGTACCTGGTAATTTAGTTGGCGTGCACGAGCTCTAGTAATTGGTCCAGTATGTATAGCAGCAGGGGCTGTGGGTGTAACAATTGTATTGATGTCCTCATCAATATACCACCACCAATCCATATCCATATACCACCACCGATCCATATCCATATATTACCACCGCTGCCATATACCACCACCGCTGCCATATACCACCATCATATATCCACCACCAATCCGAGTTCCTTGCATATTAGGTGTGTTTTCGAGATCCATCTAGTTTCCGATTCGTGTTTCCTTGCCGGAGTAGGTTTCGGAAAAAAAAGAAGCGCAAAAAAAAGAGCGCAAAAAAAAAGAGCGAAAAAAAAAATTCCAGAGTGTGCTTTTCCCTTGTTTACGTGTAGCGCCGTGATTTTGTTAGTGTTCTAGGCTCGCGTCTCTAGCACGGTCTAGCCTAGGACCAGCACAGTACCGTCGTTGAGCGTTTATTCAACTTTGCATCTCTGAATTGATTTTTTCTGACCCCTTTTGCTACCATATTATAAGCCTTCCCAGTTCCACATACATCTACGTCGTGCGTTTGACTCTCCCTGGTAATCGCTCTATCCAAGCTTTGAGAGTTTTGACTACAACGGTTGCCGATCACCACCTGCTGCTGGGTAAGAACTGGTAAGAATTTGAGATTTGCTTGACGGGTTTGTGATACACCACCACCACTTCTTAGTAGTCTGTAGGATCATATTCTTGTGTGTTTCTATTTGCTGCTAACCATGGTAGGATCACAAGCCGATGAGACTGATTGGGAGAACCTGACGAACAAACAGCTATATGATAAATTTCAGCAAATGATGAGTGGACAGGTGCAAGATGTGCTAAACAGATTTGACGAGGCCATGGAGAAGATACATGGCATGGAGAAAACGTTCGAAACAAAGCTTGATAGGAAGTTTAATGAATTGCTCGTGCGTTTACCACCACCACCGCCGGCTGCACCTATCGCACCTCTGCAACACCAACAACAACGCATCCTTCCGAATCAGTATGGACGAGCGAAGCGTGTTCCTATTGAGGATGGCCAAACTTCTGGTGCTGCTTGATGAGGACATCAATACCATTGTTACACCCACAACCCCTACTGCTACATATACGGGACCAATTACTAGAGCTCGCGCACGCCAATTAAATTATCGGGTACTTTCGTTTCTTGGTAATGATTCTAATGTTCATGAGAATATGATGCTGCCTAAATTGGATACATTTGTTTTGCTTACAAATGAAGGGCCTAGCTTGGAGAAGGATGAACATTGTAGCAAGAACAAGCATGGAGATGATGCCATGCGCAAGGGGAACAAGAACGGAGTTACAAGTGATGATTTCAGGACTTTGAAGCCACCATAATGGGTGCATGAAGCCTTGGACGAAATATACAAGATGCCACTTCATAAATTTCGTCCCGAGGCTATTATAGGTGCTGCGTCACCTTTTTATTGGGCCAGGCCCATGTAATTTCGAAATACATAGGTATAGGCTATTTTTAGAGTCCGTATGTGTGGGGAAACAAGAGATAGGGTTGATTTCGGACCCCTCCACCAAGGGCCACGAAATTCCCCCTCTCTTCCTCCATATATACAGCCCTTAGGGCACCGTTTAGACTTTGGGTTTTGTTTAGATTAAAAGTTCGCCATAGCTGCAACTTCGCGTACTTCGTTTGTGTTCAACGACCAGACAAAGGCGTCACAGAACCCCACCTTGATCCATAAAGCTTTCATCTTATATTCGCAAATATCCAGATTGCAATCTAAGTTTCTTGCTTGTTCTTCGTTTGCTCGCAGGAAACAGACCCTCGTGGTCAGGTTGATTGTGCTCCGGCATGGTCAATAACCTCTCGGAGTTGGTTTAGCGATTGCTAAGGCGCGACGTCCTCGCACGTTCGTAGTCGGATCGTCAAAGTCGACTTCCACCAAAGCGATATCCATCATCTCATCGAAAGATGGGACACCTTTGCCTCTATCAAGTGGTATCAGATTTTCAGGTTGCTCGGTGAGATTTTACAGTTTTTCGTAGTTTAGATCGAGTCTGTTCTTCATACCTATAGTCCACGAAAAAGCCAAAAAAATTTAGGGTTAGTTCATCCCATCCGAACCAATCTGAGCCTTGCATAATCTTTTTTGTATTTGCTTTGTCGAATTTGCGGTTGCATCGTCGTGTCCAGTTGCTGGTCTTAGCGTCTAGTCTTTTAGAGTTTCGAGTTCTGTTCACAGGTTGTCACGTCGCCGCTGGCATATATCACCACCGCATCATCATCGTCGCTGTTGCCATATACCACCACCACATATTCACCGCCAATCCGAATCCATATACGCCACCACATATCTGCCGCCATCACGCCAATTCGAGTTCACCTGCAACATATATCCGCCACCTGTCCGTGTTCCACCAGATTCATCTCCGCCACCAGTCCGAGTTCCACCAGATTCATCTCCGCCACCAGTCCTAGTCCGAGTCCAGTAATTATTGCATTGTTCTCGATTTCCAGATCATGCGATACTCCGAGTCGTGACAGAGAAGGACTCCCCAACTTCCGAGCCATCCGCAGAAGAAAAATAGTTCCAATTTCAAAAAAAAAAAACTAAGTCTGGAAAATTCTGGCTAGGCAGTTTTTAGACCATTTGTAGACTTTCTCGAAAAAAATTTGTTGCG
>NC_057803.1:247361108-247377502 GCF_018294505.1 Triticum aestivum
GCGCCGTGATTTTGTTGGTGTTCTAGGCTCGCGTCTCTAGCACAGTCTAGCCTAGGACCAGCACAGTACCATCGTTGAGCGTTTATTCAACTTTGCATCTCTGAATTGATTATTGCTGACCCTTTTTGCTACCATATTATAAGCCTTCCCAGCTCCACATACATCTACGTCGTGCGTTTGACTCTCCCTGGTAATCGCTCTATCCAAGCTTTGAGAGTTTTGACTACAACGGTTGCCGATCACCGCCTGTTGCTGGGTAAGAACTGGAAAGAATTTGAGTTTTGCTTGACGGATTTGTGACACCCACCACCACCACTTGTTAGTAGTCTGTAGGATCATATTCTTGTGTGTTTCTATTGCTGCTAACCATGTCAGGATCACAAGCCGACGAGATTGACTAGGAGAATTTATCGAACAAGGAGCTTCATGATAAGTTTCAGCAAATGATGACTGAACAGGTGCAAGATGTGCTGAACAATTTTGAAGAGGCCATGGAGAAGATCACTGGCCTTGAGAAGACGTTCGAAACAAAGCTCGATAACAAGTTTAATGAATTGCTCGCGCGTCTTCCACCACCACCACCCGCTGCACCTAACGCACCTCTCCAACAACAACAACAACGACTACCTCCACATCGCGAAACGGACCTTCGCCGAGCGAGTTGTGTTCCTCTTGCGTTTGGCCAAACTGTTGGTGCTGCTGTTGATACTTCTGTGGCTCCTGCTGCTGATGCGGAGGAGGATGATTATGTGGGAGATTATGAGGATGAGGTTGATCAAAATCAGCACTACGTGCAGCCACCTGCACCACCACCAGCAGGTCGACCTCAGGTATATATTCGTAATGGTAGGCCTGCACCACCACCTCAGGTACGAGATGATGTCCATATTCCTAAACTGAAATTGAATACTCCACCATTTGAGGGTAGATATGTTCCTGATATATATCTTACTTGGGAGTTAGAAACTGAACAACGATTTACATGTTTACAATATCCTGAGGAGAGACGAGTTGCTGCTGCTGTTTGTGCTTTCACTAGCTTTGCATGTGTATGGTGGTCTGAACATTGTAGATTATATCCTATTCCAACTACTTGGGCTGCTTTGAAAACTGCTATGCGTACGCGTTGGGTTCCACCATATTATCAACGTGAATTGCTTCAAAAATTGCAGCGTTTAAGACAAGGGAAAAATTATGTAGAAGAATATTATCAGGAATTACAAACTGGCATGATTAGATGTGGTATTGTTGAGGAGAATGAAGCTATGCTTGCACGTTTTCTGGGTGGATTAAATAGAGAGATTCAGACCATTCTAGACTATAAGGAGTATACTAATATCACTCGTTTATTCCATCTTGCTTCTAAAGCTGAACGTGAAGTGCAGGATCGACAAGCATTGGGGCGAACTAACTTTTCTGCAGGCCAACCTTCATCATGGACACCACGTGCATCTTCTACTTCAACTGCACCAGCACCTCCATCCGGTGCCACCTCTAGCCGTGATACAAGAAAACAGGCACAACCACCATTATCTCCCAAGAGCGCACCTGCGGGGCCTGCACAGTGTTCTTCTTCTTCCATGGCATCAACAGGGCACACAAGTGATATTATTTGTCGTCGTTGTAAGGGAGGAGGTCATTATGCGAGAGAATGCAAATCTCCGCGTGTGATGATTGCTACCACGGATGGTGGATATGAGTCCGCTAGAGACTATGATGAGGAGACATTGGCTCTTATTACACGTGAAGAACATGGTGGAGATGATTCTGATCATGAGACGCAATACATGGCTCCTGAAGACGCTGACAGGTATGAATGTTTAGTTGCTCAACATCTTTTGAGTGTGCAGGTCACACAAGCTGAGCAAAATCAGAGGCACAATTTGTTCCATACCAAGGGAGTTGTCAAGGAACGTTCTGTGCGCGTCATAATAGACGGAGGGAGCTGCAACAACTTGGCTAGCATGGAGATGGTGGAGAAGCTTTCTCTCACCACAGGACCACATCCACATCCTTACTACATCCAATGGTTCAACAACAGCGGCAAGGTTAAGGTAACACGTACTGTTCGTGTGCATTTTAGTATCTCTACATATGCTGATTATGTTGATTGTGATGTGGTACCTATGCAAGCATGTTCCTTATTACTTGGTAGACCATGGCAATTTGATAAAAATTCTGTACACCATGGTAGAAACAATCACTATACTCTTGTTCATAAGGATAAAAATATTACTTTGCTTCCTATGACTCCTGATTCCATTTTGAAAGATGATATTAATAGAGCTAATAAAGCAAAACAGGAGACGAATAAGAGTGAAAATAAGATTGTGGCAAAAGAATTTGAGCAGCAAATGAAGCCTAATAATAAACCATCTAGTGTTGCTTCTGAAATTAAATTGAAAAGTGCATGTTTATTTGCCACCAAATCTGATATTGATGAGCTAGATTTCAGCAAATCTGTTTGCTATGCTTTTGTGTGCAAAGAGGCATTATTTTCATTCGAGGACGTGCCTTCCTCTTTGCCTCCTGCTGTCACTAACATTTTGCAGGAGTTCGCTGACGTCTTTCCACAAGACGTGCCACCGGGATTACCGCCTATTCGAGGGATTGAGCATCAGATTGACTTAATTCCCGGTGCTTCACTGCCAAACCGTGCACCATACCATACCAATCCAGAGGAGACGAAGGAGATTATGCGTCAAGTACAAGAGCTTCTCGACAAAGGTTATATACGCGAATCCCTTGGTCCTTGTGCTTTTCCTATTATTGTAGTGCCGAAAAAGGATGGTACATCATGTATGTGTGTTGATTGTAGAGGCATTAATAATATTACTATTCGTTATCGTCATCCTATTCCTAGGCTAGATGATATGCTTGATGAATTGAGTGGCTCTACAATATTCTCCAAAGTTGATTTGCGTAGTGGATACCATCAAATTCGTATGAAATTGGGAGATGAATGGAAAACAACATTCAAAACTAAGTTTGGATTATATGAGTGGTTAGTCATGCCTTTTGGGTTAACTAATGCACCTAGTACTTTCATGAGATTAATGAACGAAGTTTTACGTGCTTTCATTGGACGATTTGTGGTAGTTTACTTTGATGACATATTGATTTATAGCAGATCTTTGGAAGAACATTTGGAACATTTATGTGCTGTTTTTATTGCTGTACGTGATGCACGTTTGTTTGGTAACCTTGGGAAGTGCACCTTTTGCACCGACCGAGTATCTTTTCTTGGCTATGTTGTTACTCCACAGGGAATTGAAGTTGATAAAGCCAAGATTGAAGCTATTGAGAGTTGGCCGCAACCCAAGACGGTCACACAAGTGAGGAGTTTTCTTGGCCTCGCTGGATTCTATAGGCGTTTTGTGAGAGATTTCAGCACCATTACTGCACCTCTCAATGAGCTTACAAAGAAAGATGTGCCTTTTCTTTGGGGTACCACACAGGAAGAAGCCTTCTCGGTATTGAAAGATAAGTTGACACATGCTCCTTTACTCCAACTTCCTGATTTTAATAAGACTTTTGAGCTTGAATGTGATGCTAGTGGAATTGGATTAGGCGGTGTGTTATTACAAGATGGCAAACCTGTTGCATACTTTTCTGAAAAATTGAGTGGGCCTAGTCTGAATTATTCTACTTATGATAAAGAATTATATGCTCTTGTTCGGACTTTAGAAACATGGCAACATTATTTATGGCCCAAAGAATTTGTTATACATTCTGATCATGAATCTTTGAAACATATTAAAAGTCAAGCTAAACTGAATCGTAGACATGCTAAATGGGTTGAATTCATTGAGACTTTTCCTTATGTCATTAAACACAAGAAGGGAAAAGAAAATGTTTTTGCTGATGCATTGTCTCGCCGCTATACTATGCTTTCACAACTTGACTTCAAAATATTTGGTTTGGAGACCATCAAAGATCAATATGTGCATGATGATGATTTTAAAGATGTAATGCAGAATTGTAAAGAAGGAAGAATGTGGAAGAAGTTCGTCGTTAACGATGGATTTGTGTTTCGTGCTAACAAGCTATGCATTCCAGCTAGCTCCGTTCGTCTTTTGTTGTTACAGGAGGCGCATGGAGGAGGATTAATGGGACACTTTGGCGTGAAGAAGACGGAGGACGTACTTGCTACACATTTCTTTTGGCCAAAGATGAGACGGGATGTTGAGCATTTTATTGCTCGCTGCACTACATGTCAAAAAGCTAAGTCACGACTCAATCCTCATGGTTTATATATGCCGTTACCTGTACCTAGTGTTCTTTGGGAGGATATATCTATGGACTTTGTTTTAGGTTTACCTCGAACAAAGAAGGGGAGGTATAGCATATTTGTTGTCGTGGATAGATTCTCGAAAATGGCACATTTTATACCATGTCATAAAAGCGATGATGCTGTTAATGTTGCTGATTTGTTCTTTCGTGAAATTATTCGCTTGCATGGTGTGCCAAATACTATTGTTTCAGATCGTGATACTAAATTTCTTAGCCACTTTTGGAGATGTTTATGGGCTAAGTTGGGGACTAAACTGCTTTTTAGTACTACTTGTCACCCCCAAACTGATGGACAAACTGAAGTAGTCAAAAGAACGTTGTCTACTATGCTTAGGGTTGTTTTAAAGAATAATAAGAAAATGTGGGAGGAATCCTTGCCTCATATTGAATTTGCTTATAATCGTTCATTGCATTCTACTACTAAGATGTGCCCTTTTGAAGTTGTGTATGGTTTCCTACCTCGTGCACCTATTGATTTGTTGCCTCTTCCATCTTCGGAGAAGGTTAATTTTGATGCTAAACAACGTGCTGAATTGATTTTAAAAATGCATGAGTTAACTAAGGAAAACATTGAGCGTATGAATGCTAAATATAAACTTGCTGGAGATAAGGGTAGAAAACATGTTGTGTTTGCACCTGGAGATCTTGTTTGGTTACATTTGCATAAGGATAGATTTCCTGATTTGCGCAAATCAAAGCTAATGCCACATGCTGATGGTCCCTTTAAGGTGTTAGAGAAAATAAATGATAATGCATATAAACTTGAGCTGCCTGCAGATTTTGGGGTTAGTCCCACTTTTAACATTGCAGATTTGAAGCCTTATTTGGGTGAGGAAGATGAGTTTCCGTCGAGGACGACTTCATTTCAAGAAGGGGAGGATGATGAGGACATCAATACCATTGTTACACCCACCGCCCCTACTGCTACATATACGGGACCAATTACTAGAGCCCGCGCACGCCAATTAAATTATCAGGTACTTTCGTTTCTTGGTAATGATTCTAATGTTCATGAGAATATGATGCTGCCTAAATTAGATACATTTGTTTTGATTACAAATGAAGGGCCTAGCTTGGAGAAGGATGAACATTGGAGCAAGAACAAGCATGGAGATGATGGCATGCGCAAGGGGAACAAGAACGGAGTTACAAGTGATGATTTCAGGACTTTGAAGCCACCATAATGGGTGCATGAAGCCTTGGACGAAATATACAAGATGCCACTTCATAAATTTCGTCCCGAGGCTATTATAGGTGCTGCGTCACCTTTTTATTGGGCCAGGCCCATGTAATTTCGAAATACATAGGTATAGGCTATTTTTAGAGTCCGTATGTGTGGGGAAACAAGAGATAGGGTTGATTTCGGACCCCTCCACCAAGGGCCACGAAATTCCCCATCTCTTCCTCCATATATACAGCCCTTAGGGCACCGTTTAGACTTTGGGTTTTGTTTAGATTAAAAGTTCGCCATAGCTGCAACTTCGCGTACTTCGTTTGTGTTCAACGACCAGACAAAGGCGTCACAGAACCCCACCTTGATCAACAAAGCTTTCATCTTGTATTCGCAATATCCAGATTGCAATCTCAGTTTCTTGCTTGTTCTTTGTTTGCTCGCAGGAAACAGACCCTCGTGGTCAGGTTGATCGTGCTCCGGCGTGGTCAATAACCTCTCGGAGTTGGTTTAGCGATTGCTAAGGCGCGACGTCCTCGCACGTTCATAGTCGGATCGTCAAAGTCGACTTCCACCAAAGCGATATCCATCATCTCATCGAAAGACGGGACACCTTTGCCTCTATCACTGATGTTCCTGTTATTGATGCTTCTTTGGCTCCTGCTACTGCTGCTGCTGGTACCCAGGAGGATGATGAGTATGCGGGCGATAGTGAGGATGAGGTTGATCAAAATCAGAACTACGTGCACCCACCAGCACCACCACCAGCAGGTCGACCTCAGGTATATATTCGTAATGGTAGGCCTGCACCACCACCTCAGGTACGAGATGATGTCCATATTCCTAAACTGAAATTGAATATTCCACCATTTGAGGGTAGATATGTTCCTGATATATATCTTACGTGGGAGTTAGAAACTGAACAACGATTTACATGTTTACAATATCCCGAGGAGAGACGAGTTGCTGCTGCTGTTTGTGCTTTCACTAGTTTTGCATGTGTATGGTGGTCTGAACATTGTAGATTATATCCTATTCCAACTACTTGGGCTGCTTTGAAAACTGCTATGCGTACGCGTTGGGTTCCACCATATTATCAACGTGAATTGCTTCAAAAATTGTAGCGTTTAAGACAAGGGAAAAATTCTGTAGAAGAATATTATCAGGAATTACAAACTGGCATGATTAGATGTGGTATTGTTGAGGAGAATGAAGCTATGCTTGCACGTTTTCTGGGTGGATTAAATAGAGAGATTCAGACCATTCTAGACTATAAGGAGTATACTAATATCACTCGTTTATTCCATCTTGCTTGTAAAGCTGAACGTGAAGTGCAGGATCAACAAGCATTAGGGCAAACTAACTTTTCTGCAGGCCGACCTTCATCATGGACACCACGTGCATCTTCTACTTCAACTGCACCAGCACCTCCATCAGGTGCCACCTCCAGCCGTGATACAAGAAAACAGGCACAACCACCATTATCTGCGAAGAGCGCACCTGCGGGGCCTGCACAGCGTTCTTCTTCTTCCATAGCATCAACAGGGCATACAAGTGATATTATTTGTCGTTGTTGTAAGGGAGGAGGTCATTATGCGAGAGAATGCAAATCTCCGCGTGTGATGATTGCTACCGCGGATGGTGGATATGAGTCCGCTAGTGACTATGATGAGGAGACTTTGGCTCTTATTACACGTGAAGAACATGGTGGAGATGATTCTGATCATGAGGCGCAATACATGGCTCCTGAAGACGCTGACAGGTATGAATGTTTAGTTGCACAACGTGTTTTGAGTGTGCAGGTCACACAAGCTGAGCAAAATCAGAGGCACAATTTATTCCATACCAAGGGAGTTGTGAAGGAACATTCTGTGCGCGTCATAATCGACGGAGGGAGCTGCAACAACTTGGCTAGCATGGAGATGGTGGAGAAGCTTTCTCTCACCACAAGACCACATCCACATCCTTACTACATCCAATGGTTCAACAACAGCGGCAAGGTTAAGGTAACACGTACTGTTCGTGTGCATTTTAGTATCTCTACATATGCTGATTATGTTGATTGTGATGTGGTACCTATGCAAGCATGTTCCTTATTACTTGGTAGACCATGGCAATTTGATAAAAACTCTGTACACCATGGTAGAAACAATCACTATACTCTTGTTCATAAGGATAAAAATATTACTTTGCTTCCTATGACTCCTGATTCCATTTTGAAAGATGATATTAATAGAGCTAATAAAGCAAAATAGGAGAAGAATAAGAGTGAAAATCAGATTGTGGCAAAAGAATTTGAGCAACAAATGAAGCCTAATAATAAACCATCTAGTGTTGCTTCTGAAATTAAATTGAAAAGTGCATGTTTATTTGCCACCAAATCTGATATTGATGAGCTAGATTTCAGCAAATCTTTTTGCTATGCTTTTGTGTGCAAAGAGGCATTATTTTCATTCGAGGACGTGCCTTCCTCTTTGCCTCCTGCTGTCACTAACATTTTGCAGGAGTTCGCTGACGTCTTTCCGCAAGACGTGCCACCGGGATTACCGCCTATTCGAGGGATTGAGCATCAGATTGACTTAATTCCCGGTGCTTCACTGCCAAACCGTGCACCATACCGTACCAATCCAGAGGAGATGAAGGAGATTATGTGTCAAGTACAAGAGCTTCTCGACAAAGGTTATATACGCGAATCCCTTAGTCCTTGTGTTGTTCCTATTATTCTAGTGCCCAAAAAGGATGGTACATCGCGTATGTGTGTTGATTGTAGAGGCATTAATAATATTGCTATTCGTTATCGTCATCCTATTCCTAGGCTCGATGTAATGCTTGATTAATTGAGTGGCTCTACAATATTCTCCAAAGTTGATTTGCGTAGTGGATACCATCAAATTCGTATGAAATTGGGAGATGAATGGAAAACAACATTTAAAACTAAGTTTGGATTATATGAGTGGTTAGTCATGCCTTTTGGGTTAACTAATGCACCTAGTACTTTCATGAGATTAATGAACGAAGTTTTACGTGCTTTCATTGGACGATTTTTGGTAGTTTACTTTGATGACATATTGATTTATAGCAGATCTTTGGAAGAACGTTTGGAACATTTACATGCTATTTTTATTGCTCTACGTGATGCACGTTTGTTTGGTAACCTTGGGAAGTGCACCTTTTGCACCGACCGAGTATCTTTTCTTGGCTATGTTGTTACTCCACAGGGAATTGAAGTTGATAAAGCCAAGATTGAAGCTATTGAGAGTTGGCCGCAGCCCAAAACGGTCACACAAGTGAGGAGTTTTCTTGGCCTCGCTGGATTCTATAGGCGTTTTGTGAGAGATTTCAGCACCATTGCTTCACCTCTCAATGAGCTTACAAAGAAAGATGTGCCTTTTCTTTGGGGTACCGCACAGGAAGAAGCCTTCTCGGTATTGAAAGATAAGTTGACACATGCTCCTTTACTCCAACTTCCTGATTTTAATAAGACTTTTGACCTTGAATGTGATGCTAGTGGAATTGGATTAGGCGGTGTGTTATTACAAGATGGCAAACCTGTTGCATACTTTTCTGAAAAATTGAGTGGGCCTAGTTTGAATTATTCTACTTATGATAAAGAATTATATGCTCTTGTTAGAACTTTAGAAACATGGCAACATTATTTATGGCCCAAAGAATTTGTTATACATTCTGATCATGAATCTTTGAAACATATTAAAATTCAAGCTAAACTGAATCGTAGACATGCTAAATGGGTTGAATTCATTGAGACTTTTCCTTATGTCATTAACGTGAATTGCTTCAAAAATTACAGTGCTTAAGACAAGGAAAAAATTCTGTAGAAGAATATTATCAGGAATTACAAACTGACATGATTAGATGTGGTATTGTTGAGGAGAATGAAGCTATGCTTGCACGTTTTCTGGGTGGATTAAATAGAGAGATTCAGACCATTCTAGACTATAAGGAGTATACTAATATCACTCGTTTATTCCATCTTGCTTGTAAAGCTGAACGTGAAGTGCAGGATCGACAAGCATTGGCGCGAACTAACTTTTCTGCAGGCCGACCTTCATCATGGACACCACGTGCATCTTCTACTTCAACTGCACCAGCACCTCCATCAGGTGCCACCTCCAGCCGTGATACAAGAAAACAGGCACAACCACCATTATCTGCCAAGAGCGCACCTGCGGGGCCTGCACAACATTCTTCTTCTTCCATAGCATCAACAGGACATACAAGTGATATTATTTGTCCTCGTTGTAAGGGAGAAGGTCATTATGCGAGAGAATGCAAATCTCCGCGTGTGATGATTGCTATCGCGGATGGTGGATATGTGATAGAGGCGGGGTGTCCCGATCTTTCGATGAAATGATAACTATCGATTTCGTGGAGACGACTTTGACGATCCGACTACAAACGTGCACGATGTTGCGCCTTAGCAATCGCTAAACCAATCTCCTGAGGTTACTGACGATGCCGGAAGCACGGTCAGCCTGACCACGAAGGTCTATTCCTGCAAGCAATCGAAGAACGAGCAAGAATATGATAAAGCAATCTGAATATTGCAAATATATATGAGGTATTGATAATGGTGGGGATCCGTAAGCGGTCTTGGTCTGGTCGTTGGACACAAACGAAGTACACGAAGTTGCAATGGCTAACTTTTAACTAAACAAATCCCAAGGAAAAGCTACTAGATGGATCTACTTATATAGGAGCAAGGGGTGGCGGCCAAGGAGGTGGGAGGACGTCCCAAGGCAGCCTAAAACTAAATCTAGGTCGTACAAGGCCAATGGGCCCAAGTGGAGGTGATGTAACACCTTTGGACTTGTAGTTTGACTTGGATTCTGCTGCAGCATCAAATTGTTTCGTCCACAACTCAACGCTCCGGACGAATTTGAAGGTGATTTCAATTGGGTTGGAAAGTGCACGAAATCTAGTTTCCAACGCAAAAAGAATCACCCAATTCGGAGTCCGTATGAAAAACTTGTGTGCGTTTTGAGTCAGGTATGTCTGTGCAGTCCGAATCTGAATCCAGAACGTGAGAGACTTGGACTCTATCTTCTCTTGGGCCAAAAGTGACGTGAGAGAACTTTTTGGACAGCAAATAAACATCTCTTTCTTCCTTATCTTCATATGTGAATTGTACAAATGTCCCATACACCTGCAATTAGACAAAACACAAAAGTGTGTGAAGTATTTTTGTTCTGGATAACATAAATAGATTATTGAATAGTTTGCACTAGAAATCACCTGACAAATATGCATATATGCAATATTTTTGGTCATATCCAAGGTAGTCATGTCCTCATCATCCTCCCCTTCTTGAAAATAAAGCCGTCCTCGGCGTTGCTTAATCTGAAATGTGGCTAACAAAAGAGACAAGGTGTACATGTTGTATATGTATATGTCATCCATTTTTACTTCCCTTGATTTTTGCATATATGACACATGAATAGATGAGTAACTTGCATAGTTCATAAAATCTAAAGCCAAAAAATTAGCACAAGAAGTAGAAGGCATGAAAATATTGCAACTCATTTTGCACATATAAGTGAAGCTCTTATTCATTTCAAAAGATTGACAATGTTCATCATTAAACCATCCCAACATTGGTGAATAAACCTTACTTGCATCAAATTTACATGCTACAACATGCTTAAATAAGCAAACATGCAATAAGTCATTCAACACAGAATCATCACCAAGATTAGAGGTCATATCAAAATGATTAAACATTGGTTCTTTTGCATCAATAGTTAATTCAATGGGTGCACTCAAAATTGTTGGTATTTCAGTTGTTTGATCACATGGCAAAGTCAAATTATCAACGTAGTCCTCTAAAATAGGTGGTGTGATCAAAGTAGTGGGTAGCTCATCAGATGGTGCATTCAAATTGACAAGGCATTCATCATTCTCATGTAGAGATGGAAGATCAGTACCTTTGTCATTACCTCTTATGATCAACTCAGATGATGTAGCCACTCTCGGGGGCGATGTGTCACATGGTGGAGGTGATGTAGTCCTGACAACAACGGATGTGGTTGTCATAGTATGCCTAGTAGTTGAAGGAACAATCATATCAACTCTTGGAATGTGCACCGTGCGCTTGTTCTCCTCGTGGCCAACACGTCGTTTTATTTCCTGTTCAGCTTTGCAAGCAAGATGAAACAAATGGTCCATAGGATAACACTCTTCATGAATTAGTATCCCTTGAATATCACGGTTTAATCCTCCCCAAAATCTATCCATAAAATCATCTTCACTTTCTTCTAAAGAGGAATGCAACAAGGTAGTTTGTAAATCATCATAATATTTTGTTACAGTTTCACTACCTTGTTTTAAGTGTTGCAACTTCTTAATCATGTCACGAGTATAATAAGCAGGGACGAAAGTATGTCGCATGGCAAGTTTCAAATCATCCCAAGTAGTAGGTATATAATCAGGGTGTAACCAACAATATTCACTCCACCAAACCAAAGCATAACCAGTGAAAGAACCAACCGCAACCTTAACCTTTTTATGTTCATTGAAATTATGGGAAGCAAATATATTTTTTATGTCGAACTCCCATTCAATATATAAAGCAGGTTTAAAACGGCCATTAAATGGTGGTATAGATACATTAACCTGATCATGTGCATTTGGATGTTTGTGCACCTCTCGTGACAGTTGTGGTATTTGCAAAGGTGGTGGCACGTCTCCCGCGATCGACAAAGCCCATGAATTGACTCTGGATCCTGTCATGATTAGTAGAACAAGAAACAAAACCCAAAAATAATGTTCCTATAACTACTAGGATGTGGTGGTAAAACGCTCACAGTAAAGCAAATATCAATGTCTTACAAGTTCTTACCATGCAGCAGGCGGTGATCGGCAACAAGCGGTGTCAAGTAACTCCGAATATTGAGTAAAGCGATTGCCAGGGGAGCGTACGTATACACGGTGTAGAAATATGTGGAGCTGGGTTGGCTATATATGGTAGCAAAAGATTAGCAATAATCAATTCAAAGATGCAATGTTGAATAAACGCTCAACGACGGTACTGTGCTGGTCCTAGGCTAGACCGGACTAGAGACGCGAGCCTAGAACACTAATGAGGTCACGTCGTAGCACAACTAGCATCAATGAAGGATACTAAGTAGCTCTGGACAGCAAGATATAAGTGAAGATCACAACGGCAGTAAAGATAATGAGGTGAAACAACAGCCAAGCAGGATATATCAACAACTTTGTCTCCAACTTTCCTCTGAAAAAGTTTGTGCCGATTTTTTTGTTTTTTTTTCTTCTTTTTTTTTCCTCACACTTTTTTTTCTTTCTCTCCTTTTTTTCTCTCTGACTTTTTTTTCTCCTTTTTTTTCTCCTTTTTTTCTCTCTTTTTTTCTCCCTCTTTCCAAAACAAACTAGATAAGATGCAGATTGGATCAAGTGAAGATGTGAACGATCTCAACTATTATTATGACAATGAATGGTGGGTAGCACGTGGTGGAAATTGATGGATGGGTGGTGGACAGCGGAAGAGATAATGATGCAGCGGTGGCGTGACTAATGTGAACAGAACTCGAAACTCTAAACGAACTAGACACTAAGACCAGCAACTTACACGACGATGCAACCGATAATTCAACTATGCAAGCAATGAATAGAAAATTGCAAAGGCTCAGACTGGCTTGGATAAAGGATGAACAGATCTAACTTTTTTTTTGTGTGGCTTTTTCTTGGACAATAGGTAAGAAAATAAATCTAATCTAGGAAAACTGGAAATTCTCACCGAGCAACCTGAAAACTGATACCACTTGATAGAGGCGAGGGTGTCCCGATCTTTCGATGAGATGATAACTATCGATTTGGTGGAGACGACTTTGATGATCCGACTACAAACGTGCACGACGTTGCGCCTTAGCAATCGCTAACCCAATCTCCTGAGGTTACTGACGATGCCGGAAGCACGGTCAGCCTGACCACGAAGGTCTATTCCTGCAAGCAATCGAAGAACGAGCAAGAATATGATAAAGCAATCTGAATATTGCAAATATATATGAGGTATTGATAATGGTGGGGATCCGTAAGCGGTCTTGGTCTGGTCGTTGGACACAAACGAAGTACACGAAGTTGCGTTGGCTAACTTTTAACTAAACAAATCCCAAGGAAAAAGCTACTAGATGGATCTACTTATATAGGAGCAAGGGGTGGCGGCCAAGGAGGTGGGAGGACGTCCCAAGGCAGCCTAAAACTAACCCTAGGTCGTACAAGGCTCATGGGCCCAAGTGGAGGTGATGTAACACCTTTGGACTTGTAGTTTGACTCGGATTCTGCTGCAGCATCAGATTGTTTCGTCCACAACTCAACGCTCCGGACGAATTTGAAGGTGATTCCAATTGGGTTGGAAAGTGCACGAAATCTAGTTTCCAACAAAAAAAGAATCACCCAATTCGGAGTCCGTATGAAAAACTTGTGTGCGTTTTGAGTCAGGTATGTCTGTGCAGTCCGAATCTGAATCCAGAACGTGAGAGACTTGGACTCTATCTTCTCTTGGGCCAAAAGTGACGTGAGAGAACTTTTTGGACAGCAAATAAACATCTCTTCCTTCCTTATCTTCATATGTGGATTGTACAAATGTCCCATACACCTGCAATTAGACAAAACACAAAAGTGTGTGAAGTATTTTTGTTTTGGATAACATAAATAGATTATTGAATAGTTTGCACTAGAAATCACCTGACAAATATGCATATATGCAATATTTTTGGTCATATCCAAGGTAGTCATGTCCTCATCATCCTCCCCTTCTTGAAAATAAAGCCGTCCTCGGCGTTGCTTAATCTGAAATGTGGCTAACAAAAGAGACAAGGTGTACATGTTGTATATGTATATGTCATCCATTTTTACTTCCCTTGATTTTTGCATATATGACACATGAATAGATGAGTAACTTGCATAGTTCATAAAATCTAAAGCCAAAAAATTAGCACAAGAAGTAGAAGGCATGAAAATATTGTAACTCAGTTTGCACATATAAGTGAAGCTCTTATTCATTTCGAAAGATTGACAATGTTCATCATTAAACCATCCCAACATTGGTGAATAAACCTTACTTGCATCAAATTTACATGCTACAACATGCTTAAATAAGCAAACATGCAATAATTCATTCAACACAGAATCATCACCAAGATTAGAGGTCATATCAAAATGATTAAACATTGGTTCTTTTGCATCAATAGTTAATTCAATGGGTGCACTCAAAATTGTTGGTATTTCAGTTGTTTGATCACATGGCAAAGTCAAATTATCAACGTAGTCCTCTAAAATAGGTGGTGTGATCAAAGTAGTGGGTAGCTCATCAGATGGTGCATTCAAATTGACAAGGCATTCATCATTCTCATGTAGAGATGGAAGATAAGTACATTTGTCATTACCTCTTATGATCAACTCAGATGATGTAGCCACTCTCGGGGGCGATGTGTCACATGGTGGAGGTGATGTAGTCCTGGCAACAACGGATGTGGTTGTCATAGTATGCTTAGTAGTTGAAGGAACAATCATATCAACTCTTGGAATGTGCACCGTGCGCTTGTTCTTCTCGTGGCCAACACGTCGTTTTATTTCCTGTTCAGCTTTGCAAGCAAGATGAAACAAATGGTCCATAGGATAACACTCTTCATGAATTAGTATCTCTTGAATATCACGGTTTAATCCTCCCCAAAATCTATCCATAAAATCATCTTCACTTTCTTCTAAAGAGGAATGCAACAAGGTAGTTTGTAAATCATCATAATATTTTGTTACAGTTTCACTACCTTGTTTTAAGTGTTGCAACTTCTTAATCATGTCACGAGTATAATAAGCAGGGACGAAAGTATGTCGCATGGCAAGTTTCAAATCATCCCAAGTAGTAGGTATATAATCAGGGTGTAACCAACAATATTCACTCCACCAAACCAAAGCATAACCAGTGAAAGAACCAACCGCAACCTTAACCTTTTTATGTTCATCGAAATTATGGGAAGCAAATATATTTTTTATGTCGAACTCCCATTCAATATATAAAGCAGGTTTAAAACGGCCATTAAATGGTGGTATAGATACATTAACCTGATCATGTGCACTTGGATGTTTGTGCACCTCTCGTGACGGTTGTGGTATTTGCAAAGGTGGTGGCACGTCCCCCGCGATCGACAAAGCCCATGAATTGACTCTGGATCCTGTCATGATTAGTAGAACAAGAAACAAAACCCAAAAATAATGTTCCTATAACTACTAGGATGTGGTGGTAAAACGCTCATAGTAAAGCAAATATCAATGTCTTACAAGTTCTTACCATGCAGCAGGCGGTGATCGGCAACCAGCGGTGTCAAGTAACTCCGAATATTGAGTAAAGCGATTGCCAGTGGAGTGTACGTATACACGGTGTAGAAATATGTGGAGCTGGGTTGGCTATATATGGTAGCAAAAGATTAGCAATAATCAATTCAAAGATGCAATGTTGAATAAACGTTCAACGACGGTACTGTGCTGGTCCTAGGCTAGACCGAACTAGAGACGCGAGCCTAGAACACTAATGAGGTCACGTCGTAGCACAACTAGCATCAATGAAGGATACTAAGTAGCTCTGGACAGCAAGATATAAGTGAAGATCACAACGGCAGTAAAGATAATGAGGTGAAACAACAGCCAAGCAGGATATATCAACAACTTTGTCTCCAACTTTCCTCTGAAAAAAGTTTGTGCCGATTTTTTTGTTTTTTTTTCTTCTCTTTTTTTTCCTCACACTTTTTTTTTCTTTCTCTCCTTTTTTTCTGACTTTTTTTTCTCCTTTTTTTTCTCCTTTTTTTTCTCTCGTTTTTTTCTCTTTTTTTCTCCCTCTTTCCAAAACAAACTAGATAAGATGCAGATTGGATCAAGTGAAGATGTGAATGATCTCAACTAT
>NC_057803.1:247378664-247461660 GCF_018294505.1 Triticum aestivum
CAATGGCTAACTTTTAACTAAACAAATCCCAAGGAAAAGCTACTAGATGGATCTACTTATATAGGAGCAAGGGGTGGCGGCCAAGGAGGTGGGAGGACGTCCCAAGGCAGCCTAAAACTAAATCTAGGTCGTACAAGGCCAATGGGCCCAAGTGGAGGTGATGTAACACCTTTGGACTTGTAGTTTGACTCGGATTCTGCTGCAGCATCAGATTGTTTCGTCCACAACTCAACGCTCCGGACGAATTTGAAGGTGATTCCAATTGGGTTGGAAAGTGCACGAAATCTAGTTTCCAACAAAAAAAAGAATCACCCAATTCGGAGTCCGTATGAAAAACTTGTGTGCGTTTTGAGTCAGGTATGTCTGTGCAGTCCGAATCTGAATCCAGAACGTGAGAGACTTGGACTCTATCTTCTCTTGGGCCAAAAGTGACGTGAGAGAACTTTTTAGACAGCAAATAAACATATCTTTCTTCCTTATCTTCATATGTGGATTGTACAAATGTCCCATACACCTGCAATTAGACAAAACACAAAAGTGTGTGAAGTATTTTTGTTCTGGATAACATAAATAGATTATTGAATAGTTTGCACTAGAAATCACCTGACAAATATGCATATATGCAATATTTTTGGTCATATCCAAGGTAGTCATGTCCTCATCAATATGAGTCCGCTAGTGACTATGATGAGGAGACTTTGGCTCTTATTACACGTGAAGAACATGGTGGAGATGATTCTGATCATGAGGCGCAATACATGGCTCCTGAAGACGCTGACAGGTATGAATGTTTAGTTGCTCAACGTGTTTTGAGTGTGCAGGTCACACAAGCTGAGCAAAATCAGAGGCACAATTTGTTCCATACCAAGGGAGTTGTGAAGGAACGTTCTGTGCGCGTCATCATAGAAGGAGGGAGCTGCAACAACTTGGCTAGCATGGAGATGATGGAGAAGCTTTCTCTCACCACAAGACCACATCCACATCCTTACTACATCCAATGGTTCAACAACAGCGGCAAGGTTAAGGTAACACGTACTGTTCGTGTGCATTTTAGTATCTCTACATATGCTGATTATGTTGATTGTGATGTGGTACCTATGCAAGCATGTTCCTTATTACTTGGTAGACCATGGCAATTTGATAAAAATTCCGTACATCATGGTAGAAACAATCACTATACTCTTGTTCATAAGGGTAAAAATATTACTTTGCTTCCTATGACTCCTGATTCCATTTTGAAAGATGATATTAATAGAGCTAATAAAGCAAAACAGGAGAAGAATAAGAGTGAAAATCAGATTGTGGCAAAAGAATTTGAGCAACAAATGAAGCCTAATAATAAACCATCTAGTGTTGCTTCTGAAATTAAATTGAAAAGTGCATGTTTATTTGCCACCAAATCTGATATTGATGAGCTAGATTTCAGCAAATCTGTTTGCTATGCTTTTGTGTGCAAAGAGGCATTATTTTCATTCGAGGACATGCCTTCCTCTTTGCCTCCTGCTGTCACTAACATTTTGCAGGAGTTCGCTGACGTCTTTCCACAAGACGTGCCACCGGGATTACCGCCTATTCGAGGGATTGAGCATCAGATTGACTTAATTCCCGGTGCTTCACTGCCAAACCGTGCACCATACCGTACCAATCCAGAGGAGACGAAGGAGATTATGCGTCAAGTACAAGAGCTTCTCGACAAAGGTTATATACGCGAATCCCTTAGTCCTTGTGCTGTTCCTATTATTCTAGTGCCGAAAAAGGATGGTACATCACGTATGTGTGTTGATTGTAGAGGCATTAATAATATTACTATTCGTTATCGTCATCCTATTCCTAGGCTCGATGATATGCTTGATGAATTGAGTGGCTCTACAATATTCTCCAAAGTTGATTTACGTAGTGGATACCATCATATTCGTATGAAATTGGGAGATGAATGGAAAACAGCATTTAAAACTAAGTTTGGATTATATGAGTGGTTAGTCATGCCTTTTGGGTTAACTAATGCACCTAGTACTTTCATGAGATTAATGAACGAAGTTTTACGTGCTTTCATTGGACGATTTGTGGTAGTTTACTTTGATGACATATTGATTTATAGCAGATCTTTGGAAGAACATTTGGAACATTTACGTGCTGTTTTTATTGCTCTACGTGATGCACGTTTGTTTGGTAACCTTGGGAAGTGCACCTTTTGCACCGACCGAGTATCTTTTCTTGGCTATGTTGTTACTCCACAGGGAATTGAAGTTGATAAAGCCAAGATTGAAGCTATTGAGAGTTGGCCGCAGCCCAGAACGGTCACACACGTGAGGAGTTTTCTTGGCCTCGCTGGATTCTATAGGCGTTTTGTGAGAGATTTCAGCACCATTGCTGCACCTCTCAATGAGCTTACAAAGAAAGATGTGCCTTTTCTTTGGGGTACCGCACAGGAAGAAGCCTTCTCCGTATTGAAAGATAAGTTGACACATGCTCCTTTACTCCAACTTCCTGATTTTAATAAGACTTTTGAGCTTGAATGTGATGCTAGTGGAATTGGATTAGGAGGTGTGTTATTACAAGATGGCAAACCCGTTGCATACTTTTCTGAAAACTTGAGTGGGCCTAGTCTGAATTATTCTACTTATGATAAAGAATTATATGCTCTTGTTCGGACTTTAGAAACATGGCAACATTATTTATGGCCCAAAGAATTTGTTATACATTCTGATCATGAATCTTTGAAACATATTAAAAGTCAAGCTAAACTGAATCGTAGACATGCTAAATGGGTTGAATTCATTGAGACTTTCCCTTATGTCATTAAACACAAGAAGGGAAAAGAAAATGTTATTGCTGATGCATTGTCTCGTCGCTATACTATGCTTTCACAACTTGACTTCAAAATATTTGGTTTGGAGACCATCAAAGATCAATATGTGCATGATGCGGATTTTAAAGATGTAATGCAGAATTGTAAAGAAGGAAGAATGTGGAACAAGTTTGTCGTTAACGATGGATTTGTGTTTCGTGCTAACAAGCTATGCATTCCAGCTAGCTCCGTTCATCTTTTGTTGTTGCAGGAGGCGCATGGAGGAGGATTAATGGGACACTTTGGCGTGAAGAAGACGGAGGACGTACTTGCTACACATTTCTTTTGGCCAAAGATGAGACGGGATGTTGAGCGTCTTATTGCTCGATGCACTACATGTCAAAAAGCTAAGTCACGACTCAATCCTCATGGTTTATATATGCCTTTGCCTGTACCTAGTGTTCCTTGGGAGGATATATCTATGGACTTTGTTTTAGGTTTACCTCGAACAAAGAAGGGGAGGGATAGCATATTTGTTGTCGTGGATAGATTCTCGAAAATGGCACACTTTATACCATGTCATAAAAGCGATGATGCTGTTAATGTTGCTGATTTGTTCTTTCGTGAAATTATTCGCTTGCATGGTGTGCCAAATACTATTGTTTCAGATCGTGATACTAAATTTCTTAGCCACTTTTGGAGATGTTTATGGGCTAAGTTGGGGACTAAACTGCTTTTTAGTACTACTTGTCACCCCCAAACTGATGGACAAACTGTAGTAGTCAATAGAACGTTGTCTACTATGCTTAGGGCTGTTTTGAAGAATAATAAGAAAATGTGGGAGGAATGCTTGCCTCATATTGAATTTGCTTATAATCGTTCATTGCATTCTACTACTAAGATGTGCCCTTTTGAAGTTGTGTATGGTTTCCTACCTCGTGCACCTATTGATTTGTTGCCTCTTCCATCTTCGGAGAAGGTTAATTTTGATGCTAAACAACGTGCTGAATTGATTTTAAAAATGCATGAGTTAACTAAGGAAAACATTGAGCGTATGAATGCTAAATATAAACTTGCTGGAGATAAGGGTAGAAAACATGTTGTGTTTGCACCTGGAGATCTTGTTTGGTTACATTTGCGTAAGGATAGATTTCCTGATTTGCGCAAGTCAAAGCTAATGCCACGTGCTGATGGTCCCTTTAAGGTGTTAGAGAAAATAAATGATAATGCATATAAACTTGAGCTGCCTGCAGATTTTGGGGTTAGGCCCACTTTTAACATTGCAGATTTGAAGCCTTATTTGGGTGAGGAAGATGAACTTCCGTCGAGGACGACTTCATTTCAAGAAGGGGAGGATGATGAGGACATCAATACAATTGTTACACCCACAGCCCCTGCTGCTATACATACTCGACCAATTACTAGAGCTCGTGCACGCCAACTAAATTACCAGGTACTTTCGTTTCTTGGTAATGATTCTAATGTTCATGAGAATATGATGCTGCCTAAATTGGATACATTTGTTTTGCTTACAAATGAAGGGCCTAGCTTGGAGAAGGATGAACATTGGAGCAAGAACAAGCATGGAGATGATGGCATGCGCAAGGGGAACAAGAACGGAGTTACAAGTGATGATTTCAGGACTTTGAAGCCACCATAATGGGTGCATGAAGCCTTGGACGAAATATACAAGATGCCACTTCATAAATTTCGTCCCGAGGCTATTTTAGGTGTTGCGTCACCTTATTATTGGGCCAGGCCCATGTAATTTCGAAATACATAAGTATAGGCTATTTCTAGAGTCCGTATGTGTGGGGAAACAAGAGATAGGATTGATTTCGGACCCCTCCACCAAGGGCCACGAAATTCCCCCCTCTTCCTCCATATATACAGCCCTTAGGGCATCGTTTAGACTTTGGGTTTTGTTTAGATTAAAAGTTCGCCATAGCTGCAACTTCGCGTACTTCGTTTGTGTTCAACGACCAGACAAAGGCGTCACAGAACCCCACCTTGATCAATAAAGTTTTCATCTTATATTCGCAATATCCAGATTGCAATCTTAGTTTCTTGCTTGTTCTTCGTTTGCTCGCAGGAAACAGACCTTCGTGGTCAGGTTGATCGTGCTCCGGCGTGGTCAATAACCTCTCGGAGTTGGTTTAGCGATTGCTAAGGCGCGACGTCCTCGCACGTTCGTAGTCGGATCGTCAAAGTCGACTTCCACCAAAGCGAAATCCACCATCTCATCGAAAGACGAGACACCTTTGCCTCTATCACCTATGCAAGCATGTTCCTTATTACTTGGTAGACCATGGCAATTTGATAAAAATTCTGTACACCATGGTAGAAACAATCACTATACTCTTGTTCATAAGGATAAAAATATTACTTTGCTTCCTATGACTCCTGATTCCATTTTGAAAGATGATATTAATAGAGCTAATAAAGCAAAACAGGAGACGAATAAGAGTGAAAATCAGATTGTGGCAAAAGAATTTGAGCAACAAATGAAGCCTAATAATAAACCATCTAGTGTTGCTTCTGAAATTAAATTGAAAAGTGCATGTTTATTTGCCACCAAATCTGATATTGATGAGCTAGATTTCAGCAAATCTGTTTGCTATGCTTTTGTGTGCAAAGATGCATTATTTTCATTCGAGGACGTGCCTTCCTCTTTGCCTCCTGCTGTCACTAACATTTTGCAGGAGTTCGCTGACGTCTTTCCACAAGACGTGCCACCGGGATTACCGCCTATTCGAGGGATTGAGCATCAGATTGACTTAATTCCCGGTGCTTCACTGCCAAACCGTGCACCATACCGTACCAATCCAGAGGAGACGAAGGAGATTATGCATCAAGTACAAGAGCTTCTCGACAAAGGTTATATACGCGAATCCCTTAGTCCTTGTGCTGTTCCTATTATTCTAGTGCCGAAAAAGGATGGTACATCACGTATGTGTGTTGATTGTAGAGGCATTAATAATATTACTATTCATTATCGTCATCCTATTCCTAGGCTAGATGATATGCTTGATGAATTGAGTGGCTCTACAATATTCTCCAAAGTTGATTTGCGTAGTGGATACCATCAAATTCGTATGAAATTGGGAGATGAATGGAAAACAGCATTTAAAACTAAGTTTGGATTATATGAGTGGTTAGTCATGCCTTTTGGGTTAGCTAATGCACCTAGTACTTGATAGAGGCAAAGGTGTCCCGTCTTTCGATGAGATGGTGGATTTCGCTTTGGTGGAAGTCGACTTTGACGATCCGACTACGAACGTGCGAGGACGTCGCGCCTTAGCAATCGCTAAACCAACTCCGAGAGGTTATTGACCACGCCGGAGCACGATCAACCTGACCACGAGGGTCTGTTTCCTGCGAGCAAACGAAGAACAAGCAAGAAACTAAGATTGCAATCTGGATATTGCGAATATAAGATGAAAGCTTTATTGATCAAGGTGGGGTTCTGTGACGCCTTTGTCTGGTCGTTGAACACAAACGAAGTACGCGAAGTTGCAGCTATGGCGAACTTTTAATCTAAACAAAACCCAAAGTCTAAACGATGCCCTAAGGGCTGTATATATGTAGGAAGAGGGGGGAATTTAGTGGCCCTTGGTGGAGGAGTCCGAAATCAACCCTATCTCTTGTTTCCCCACACATACGGACTCTAAAAATAGCCTATACTTATGTATTTCGAAATTACATGGGCCTGGCCCAATAATAAGGTGACACAGCACCTAAAATAGCCTCGGGACGAAATTTATGAAGTGGCATCTTGTATATTTCGTCCAAGGCTTCATGCACCCATTATGGTGGCTTCAAAGTCCTGAAATCATCACTTGTAACTCCGTTCTTGTTCCCCTTGCGCATGCCATCATCTCCATGCTTGTTCTTGCTCCAATGTTCATCCTTCTTCAAGCTAGGCCCTTCATTTGTAAGCAAAACAAATGTATCCAATTTAGGCAGCATCATATTCTCATGAACATTAGAATCATTACCAAGAAACGAAAGTACCTGGTAATTTAGTTGGCGTGCACGAGCTCTAGTAATTGGTCCAGTATGTATAGCAGCAGGGGCTGTGGGTGTAACAATTGTATTGATGTCCTCATCATCCTCCCCTTCTTGAAATGAAGTCGTCCTCGACGGAAGTTCATCTTCCTCACCCAAATAAGGCTTCAAATCTGCAATGTTAAAAGTGGGACTAACCCCAAAATCTGCAGGTAGCTCAAGTTTATATGCATTATCATTTATTTTCTCTAACACCTTAAAGGGACCATCAGCACGTGGCATTAACTTTGATTTGTGCAAATCAGGAAATCTATCCTTACGCAAATGTAACCAAACAAGATCTCCAGGTGCAAACACAACATGTTTTCTACCCTTATCTCCAGCAAGTTTATATTTAGCATTCATGCGCTCAATGTTTTCCTTAGTTAACTCATGCATTTTTAAAATCAATTCAGCACGTTGTTTAGCATCAAAATTAACCTTATCCGAAGATGGAAGAGGCAACAAATCAATAGGTGCACGAGGTAGGAAACCATACACAATTTCAAAAGGGCACATCTTAGTAGTAGAATGCAATGAACAATTATAAGCAAATTCAATATGAGGCAAGCATTCCTCCCACATTTTCTTATTATTCTTCAAAACAGCCCTAAGCATAGTAGACAACGTTCTATTGACTACTACAGTTTGTCCATCAGTTTGGGGGTGACAAGTAGTACTAAAAAGCAGTTTAGTCCCCAACTTAGCCCATAAACATCTCCAAAAGTGGCTAAGAAATTTAGTATCACGATCTGAAACAATAGTATTTGGCACACCATGCAAGCGAATAATTTCACGAAAGAACAAATCAGCAACATTAACAGCATCATCGCTTTTATGACATGGTATAAAGTGTGCCATTTTCGAGAATCTATCCACGACAACAAATATGCTATCCCTCCCCTTCTTTGTTTGAGGTAAACCTAAAACAAAGTCCATAGATATATCCTCCCAAGGAACACTAGGTACAGGCAAAGGCATATATAAACCATGAGGATTGAGTCGTGACTTAGCTTTTTGACATGTAGTGCATCGAGCAATAAAACGCTCAACATCCCGTCTCATCTTTGGCCAAAAGAAATGTGTAGCAAGTACGTCCTCCGTCTTCTTCACGCCAAAGTGTCCCATTAATCCTCCTCCATGCGCCTCCTGCAACAACAAAAAACTGGAAATTCTCACCGAGCAACCTGAAAACTGATACCACTTGATAGAGGCGGGGTGTCCCGATCTTTCGATGAGATGATAACTATCGATTTGGTGGAGACGACTTTGACGATCCGACTACAAACGTGCACGACGTTGCGCCTTAGCAATCGCTAAACCAATCTCCTGAGGTTATTGACCACGCCGGAAGCACGATCAACCTGACCACGAAGGTCTATTCCTGCAAGCAATCGAAGAACAAGCAAGAATATGACAAAAGCAATCTGAATATTGCGAGTATATATGAAGTTTTGATAAAGATGGGGATCCGTAAGCGGTCTTGGTCTGGTCGTTGGACACAAACGAAGTACACGAAGTTGCAATGGCTAACTTTTAACTAAACAAATCCCAAGGAAAAGCTACTAGATGGATCTACTTATATAGGAGCAAGGGGTGGCGGCCAAGGAGGTGGGAGGACGTCCCAAGGCAGCCTAAAACTAAATCTAGGTCGTACAAGGCCAATGGGCCCAAGTGGAGGTGATGTAACACCTTTGGACTTGTAGTTTGACTCGGATTCTGCTGCAGCATCAGATTGTTTCGTCCACAACTCAACGCTCCAGACTAATTTGAAGGTGATTCCAATTGGGTTGGAAAGTGCACGAAATCTAGTTTCCAACAAAAAAAGAATCACCCAATTCGGAGTCCGCATGAAAAACTTGTGTGCGTTTTGAGTCAGGTATGTCTGTGCAGTCCGAATCTGAATCCAGAACGTGAGAGACTTGGACTCTATCTTCTCTTGGGCCAAAAGTGACGTGAGAGAACTTTTTGGACAGCAAATAAACATCTCTTTCTTCCTTATCTTCATATGTGGATTGTACAAATGTCCCATACACCTGCAATTAGACAAAACACAAAAGTGTGTGAAGTATTTTTGTTCTGGATAACATAAATAGATTATTGAATAGTTTGCAATAGAAATCACCTGACAAATATGCATATATGCAATATTTTTGGTCATATCCAAGGTAGTCATGTCCTCATCACCTCCCACATTTTCTTATTATTCTTCAAAACAGCCCTAAGCATAGTAGACAACGTCCTATTGACTACTTCAGTTTGTCCATCAGTTTGGGGGTGACAAGTAGTACTAAAAAGCAGTTTAGTCCCCAACTTAGCCCATAAACATCTCCAAAAGTGGCTAAGAAATTTAGTATCACGATCTGAAACAATAGTATTTGGCACACCATGCAAGCGAATAATTTCACGAAAGAACAAATCAGCAACATTAACAGCATCATCGCTTTTATGACATGGTATAAAGTGTGCCATTTTCGAGAATCTATCCACGACAACAAATATGCTATCCCTCCCCTTCTTTGTTCGAGGTAAACCTAAAACAAAGTCCATAGATATATCCTCCCAAGGAACACTAGGTACAGGCAAAGGCATATATAAACCATGAGGATTGAGGCGTGACTTAGCTTTTTGACATGTAGTGCAGCGAGCAATAAAACGCTCAACATCCCGTCTCATCTTTGGCCAAAAGAAATGTGTAGCAAGTACGTCCTCCGTCTTCTTCACGCCAAAGTGTCCCATTAATCCTCCTCCATGCGCCTCCTGCAACAACAAAAGACGAACGGAGCTAGCTGGAATGCATAGCTTGTTAGCACGAAACACAAATCCATCGTTAACAGCAAACTTGTTCCACATTCTTCCTTCTTTACAATTATGCATTACATCTTTAAAATCAGCATCATGCACATATTGATCTTTGATGGTCTCCAAACCAAATATTTTGAAGTCAAGTTGTGAAAGCATAGTATAGCGATGAGACAAAGCATCAGCAATAACATTTTCTTTTCCCTTCTTGTGTTTAATGACATAAGGGAAATTCTCAATGAATTTAACCCATTTAGCATGTCTACGATTCAGTTTAGCTTGACTTTTAATATGTTTCAAAGATTCATGATCAGAATGTATAACAAATTCTTTGGGCCATAAATAATGTTGCCATGTTTCTAAAGTCCGAACAAGAGCATATAATTCTTTATCATAAGTAGAATAATTCAGACTAGGCCCACTCAATTTTTCAGAAAAGTATGCAACAGGTTTGCCATCTTGTAATAACACACCTCCTAATCCAATTCCACTAGCATCACATTCAAGCTCAAAAGTCTTATTAAAATCAGGAAGTTGGAGTAAAGGAGCATGTGTCAACTTATCTTTCAATACCGTGAAGGCTTCTTCCTGTGTGGTACCCCAAAGAAAAGGCACATCTTTCTTTGTAAGCTCATTGAGAGGTGCAGCAATGGTGCTGAAATCTCTCACAAAACGCCTATAGAATCCAGCGAGGCCAACAAAACTCCTCACTTGTGTGACCGTTTTGGGCTGCGGCCAACTCTCAATAGCTTCAATCTTGGCTTTATCAACTTCAATTCCCTGTGGAGTAACAACATAGCCAAGAAAAGATACTCGGTCGGTGCAAAAGGTGCACTTCCCAAGGTTACCAAACAAACGTGCATCACGTAGAGCAATAAAAACAGCACGTAAATGTTCCAAATGTTCTTCCAAAGATCTACTATAAATCAATATGTCATCAAAGTAAACTACCACAAATCGTCCAATGAAAGCACGTAAAACTTCGTTCATTAATCTCATGAAAGTACTAGGTGCATTAGTTAACCCAAAAGGCATGACTAACCACTCATATAATCCAAACTTAGTTTTAAATGCTGTTTTCCAGTCATCTCCCAATTTCATACGAATTTGATGGTAGCCACTATGCAAATCAACTTTGGAGAATATTGTAGAGCCACTCAATTCATCAAGCATATCATCTACCCTAGGAATAGGATGACGATAACGAATAGTAATATTATTAATGCCTCTACAATCAACACACATACGTGATGTACCATCCTTTTTCGGCACTAGAATAATAGGAACAACACAAGGACTAAGGGATTCGCGTATATAACCTTTGTCGAGAAGCTCTTGTACTTGACGCATAATCTCCTTCGTCTCCTCTGGATTGGTACGGTATGGTGCACGGTTTGGCAGTGAAGCACCGGGAATTAAGTCAATCTGATGCTCAATCCCTCGAATAGGCGGTAATCCCGGTGGCACGTCTTGTGGAAAAACGTCAGGGAACTCCTGCAAAATGTTAGTGACAGTAGGAGGCAAAGAGGAAGGCACGTCCTCGAATGAAAATAATGCCTCTTTGCACACAAAAGCATAGCAAACAGATTTGCTGAAATCTAGCTCATCAATATCAGATTTGGTGGCAAATAAACATGCACTTTTCAATTTAATTTCAGAAGCAACACTAGATGGTTTATTATTAGGCTTCATTTGTTGCTCAAATTCTTTTGCCACAATCTGATTTTCACTCTTATTCTTCTCCTGTTGTGCTTTATTAGCTCTATTAATATCATCTTTCAAAATGGAATCAGGAGTCATAGGAAGCAAAGTAATATTTTTATCCTTATGAACAAGAGTATAGTGATTGTTTCTACCGTGGTGTACAGAATTTTTATCAAATTGCCATGGTCTACCAAGTAATAAGGAACATGCTTGCATAGGTACCACATCACAATCAACATAATCAGCATATGTAGAGATACTAAAATGCACACGAACAGTACGTGTTACCTTAACCTTGCCGCTGTTGTTGAACCATTGGATGTAGTAAGGATGTGGATGTGGTCGTGTGGTGAGAGAAAGCTTCTCCACCATCTCCATGCTAGCCAAATTGTTGCAGCTCCCTCCGTCTATTATGACGCGCACAGAACGTTCCTTCACAACTCCCTTGGTATGGAACAAATTGTGCCTCTGATTTTGCTCAGCTTGTGTGACCTGCACACTCAAAACACGTTGAGCAACTAAACATTCATACCTGTCAGCGTCTTCAGGAGCCATGTATTGCGTCTCATGATCAGAATCATCTCCACCATGTTCTTCACGTGTAATAAGAGCCAAAGTCTCCTCATCATAGTCACTAGCGGACTCATATCCACCATCCGCGGTAGCAATCATCACACGCGGAGATTTGCATTCTCTCGCATAATGACCTCCTCCCTTACAACGACGACAAATAATATCACTTGTGTGCCCTGTTGATGCCATGGAAGAAGAAGAACGCTGTGCAGGCCCCGCAGGTGCGCTCTTGGCAGATAATGGTGGTTGTGCCTGTTTTCTTGTATCACGGCTGGAGGTGGCACCTGATGGAGGTGCTGGTGCAGTTGAAGTAGAAAATGCACGTAGTGTCCATGATGAAGGTCGGCCTGCAGAAAAGTTAGTTCGCGCCAATGCTTGTCGATCCTGCACTTCACGTTCAGCTTTACAAGCAAGATGGAATAAACGAGTGATATTAGTATACTCCTTATAGTCGAGAATGGTCTGAATCTCTCTATTTAATCCACCCAGAAAACGTGCAAGCATAGCTTCATTCTCCTCAACAATACCACATCTAATCATGCCAGTTTGTAATTCCTGATAATATTCTTCTACAGAATTTTTTCCTTGTCTTAAACGCTGCAATTTTTGAAGCAATTCACGTTGATAATATGGTGGAACCCAACGCGTACGCATAGCAGTTTTCAAAGCAGCCCAAGTAGTTGGAATAGGATATAATCTACAATGTTCAGACCACCATACACATGCAAAACTAGTGAAAGCACAAACAGCAGCAGCAACTCGTCTCTCCTCAGGATATTGTAAACATGTAAATCGTTGTTCAGTTTCTAACTCCCAAGTAAGATATATATCAGGAACATATCTACCCTCAAATGGTGGAATATTCAATTTCAGTTTAGGAATATGGACATCATCTCGTACCTGAGGTGGTGGTGCAGGCCTACCATTACGAATATATACCTGAGGTCGACCTGCTGGTGGTGGTACAGGTGGCTGCACGTAGTGTTGATTTTGATCAACCTCATCCTCATAATCTCCCACATAATCATCCTCCTCCACATCAGCAGCAAGAGCCACAGAAGTATCAACAGCAGCACCAACAGTTTGGCCAAACGCAAGAGGAACACGGCTTGCTCGGCGGAGGTCTGCTTCGCGACGTGGAGGTAGTCGTTGTTGTTGTTGTTGGAGAGGTGCGTTAGGTGCAGCGGGTGGTGGTGGTGGAAGACGCGCGAGCAATTCATTAAACTTGTTATCGAGCTTTGTTTCAAACGTCTTCTCAAGGCCAGTGATCTTCTCCATGGCCTCTTCAAAATTGTTCAGCACATCTTGCACCTGTTCAGTCATCATTTGCTGAAACTTATCATGAAGCTCCTTGTTCGATAAATTCTCCCAGTCAATCTCGTCGGCTTGTGATCCTGGCATGGTTAGCAGCAATAGAAACACACAAGAATATGATCCTACAGACTACTAAGAAGTGGTGGTGGTGGGTGTCACAAATCCGTCAAGCAAATCTCAAATTCTTACCAGTTATTACCCAGCAGCAGGCGGTGATCGGCAACCGTTGTAGTCAAAAACTCTCAAAGCTTGGATAGAGCGATTACCAGGGAGAGTCAAACGCACGACGTAGATGTATGTGGAGCTGGGAAGGCTTATAATATGGTAGCAAAAAGGGTCAGCAATAATCAATTCAGAGATGCAAAGTTGAATAAACGCTCAACGACGGTACTGTGCTGGTCCTAGGCTAGACCGGACTAGAGACGCGAGCCTAGAACACTAATGAGGTCATGGCGTAGCACAACTAGCATCAATGAAGGATACTAAGTAGCTCTTGACAGCAAGATATAAGTGAAGATCACAACAGCAGTGAAGATAATGAGGTGAAACAACAGCCAAGCAGGATATATCAACAACTTTGTCTCCAACTTTCCTCTGAAAAAGTTTGTGCCGATTTTTTTGTTTTTTTTTCTTCTCTCTTTTTTTTTCCTCACACTTTTTTTCTTTCTCTCCTTTTTTTTTCTCTGACTTTTTTTTCCTTTTTTTTCTCTCGTTTTTTTCTCTCTTTTTTTCTCCCTCTTTCCAAAACAAACTAGATAAGATGCAGATTGGATCAAGTGAAGATGTGAACGATCTCAACTATTATTATGACAATGAATGGTGGGTAGCACGTGGTGGAAATTGATGGATGGGTGGTGGACATCGTAAGAGATAATGATGCAGTGGTGGCGTGACTAATGTGAACAGAACTCGAAACTCTAAACGAACTAGACACTAAGACCAGCAACTCGACACGACGATGCAATCGATAATTCAACTATGCAATCAATGAAAAGAAAATTGCAACGGCTCAGACTGGCTTGGACCAAGGATGAATAGATCTAACTCTTTTTTGTGGCTTTTTCTTGGACAATAGGTAAGAAAGTAAATCTAATCTAGGAAAACTGGAAATTCTCACCGAGCAACCTGAAAACTGATACCACTTGATAGAGGCGGGGTGTCCCGATCTTTCGATGAGATGATAACTATCGATTTGGTGGAGACGACTTTGACGATCCGACTACAAACGTGCAACGACATTGTGCCTTAGCAATCGCTAAACCAACTCCGAGAGGTTATTGACCACGCCGGAGCACGATCAACCTGACCACGAAGGTCTATTCCTGCAAGCAATTGAAGAACAAGCAAGAATATGATAAAGCAATCTGAATATTGCGAATATATATGAAGTATTGATAATGGTGGGGATCCGTAAGCGGTCTTGGTCTGGTCGTTGGACACAAACGAAGTACACGAAGTTGCAATGGCTAACTTTTAACTAAACAAATCCCAAAGTCTAAACGATGCCCTAAGGGCTGTATATATGGAGGAAGAGGGGGGAATTTCGTGGCCCTTGGTGGAGGGGTCCGAAATCAACCCTATCTCTTGTTTCCCCACACATACGGACTCTAAAAATAGCCTATACTTATGTATTTCGAAATTACATGGGCCTGGCCCAATAATAAGGTGACGCAGCACCTAAAATAGCCTCGGGACGAAATTTATGAAGTGGCATCTTGTATATTTCGTCCAAGGCTTCATGCACCCATTATGGTGGCTTCAAAGTCCTGAAATCATCACTTGTAACTCCGTTCTTGTTCCCCTTGCACATGCCATCATCTCCATGCTTGTTCTTGCTCCAATATTCATCCTTCTCCAAGCTAGGCCCTTCATTTGTAAGCAAAACAAATGTATCCAATTTAGGCAGCATCATATTCTCATGAACATTAGAATCATTACCAAGAAACGAAAGTACCTGGTAATTTAGTTGGCGTGCACGAGCTCTAGTAATTGGTCCAGTATGTATAGCAGCAGGGGCTGTGGGTGTAACAATTGTATTGATGTCCTCATCACGGAGCTAGCTGGAATGCATAGCTTGTTAGCACGAAACACAAATCCATCGTTAACGACAAACTTGTTCCACATTCTTCCTTCTTTACAATTCTGCATTACATCTTTAAAATCAGCATCATGCACATATTGATCTTTGATGGTCTCCAAACCAAATATTTTGAAGTCAAGTTGTGAAAGCATAGTATAGCGACGAGACAATGCATCAGCAATAACATTTTCTTTTCCCTTCTTGTGTTTAATGACATAAGGGAAAGTCTCAATGAATTCAACCCATTTAGCATGTCAACGATTCAGTTTATCTTGACTTTTAATATGTTTCAAAGATTCATGATCAGAATGTATAACAAATTCTTTGGGCCATAAATAATGTTGCCATGTTTCTAAAGTCCGAACAAGAGCATATAATTCTTTATCATAAGTAGAATAATTCAGACTAGGCCCACTCAATTTTTCAGAAAAGTATGCAATAGGTTTGCCATCTTGTAATAACACACCTCCTAATCCAATTCCACTAGCATCACATTCAAGCTCAAAAGTCTTATTAAAATCAGGAAGTTGGAGTAAAGGAGCATGTGTCAACTTATCTTTCAATACCGTGAAGGCTTCTTCCTGTGCGGTACCCCAAACAAAAGGCACATCCTTCTTTGTAAGCTCGTTGAGAGGTGCAGCAATGGTGCTGAAATCTCTCACAAAACGCCTATAGAATCCAGCGAGGCCAAGAAAACTCCTCACTTGTGTGACCGTTTTGGGCTGCGGCCAACTCTCAATAGCTTCAATCTTGGCTTTGTCAACTTCAATTCCCTGTAGAGTAACAACATAGCCAAGAAAAGATACTCGGTCGGTGCAAAAGGTGCACTTCCCAAGGTTACCAAACAAACGTGCATCACGTAGAGCAACAAAAACAGCACGTAAATGTTCCAAATGTTCTTCCAAAGATCTGCTATAAATCAGTATATCATCAAAATAGACTACCACAAATCGTCCAATGAAAGCACGTAAAACTTCGTTCATTAGTCTCATGAAAGTACTGATGAGGACATCAATACAATTGTTACACCCACAGCACGTAAAATTTTCGACTAATTGTATTGATGTCCTCATCAGTACTTTCATGAGATTAATGAACGAAGTTTTACGTGCTTTCATTGGACGATTTGTGGTAGTTTACTTTGATGACATATTGATTTATAGCAGATCTTTGGAAGAACATTTGGAACATTTACGTGCTGTTTTTATTGCTCTACGTGATGCACGTTTGTTTGGTAACCTTGGGAAGTGCACCTTTTGCACCGACCGAGTATCTTTTCTTGGCTATGTTGTTACTCCATAGGGAATTGAAGTTGATAAAGCCAAGATTGAAGCTATTGAGAGTTGGCCGCAGCCCAAAACGATCACACAAGTGAGGAGTTTTCTTGGCCTCGCTGGATTCTATAGGCGTTTTGTGAGAGATTTCAGCACCATTGCTGCACCTCTCAATGAGCTTACAAAGAACGATGTGTCTTTTCTTTGGGGTACCGCACAGGAAGAAGCCTTCTCGGTATTGAAAGATAAGTTGACACATGCTCCTTTACTCCAACTTCCTGATTTTAATAAGACTATTGAGCTTGAATGTGATGCTAGTGGAATTGGATTAGGAGGTGTGTTATTACAAGATGGCAAACCTATTGCATACTTTTCTGAAAAATTGAGTGGGCCTAGTCTGAATTATTCTACTTATGATAAAGAATTATATGCTCTTGTTCGAACTTTAGAAACATGGCAACATTATTTATGGCCCAAAGAATTTGTTATACATTCTGATCATGAATCTTTGAAACATATGAAAAGTCAAGCTAAACTGAATCGTAGACATGCTAAATGGGTTGAATTCATTGAGACTTTCTCTTATGTCATTAAATGCAAGAAGGGAAAAGAAAATGTTATTGCTGTTGCATTGTCTCGTCGCTATACTATGCTTTCACAACTTGACTTCAAAATATTTGGTTTGGAGACCATCAAAGATCAATATGTGCATGATGCTGATTTTAAAGATGTAATGCGGAATTGTAAAGAAGGTAGAATGTGGAACAAGTTTGTCGTTAACGATGGATTCGTGTTTCGTGCTAACAAGCTATGCATTCCAGTTAGCTCCGTTCGTCTTTTGTTGTTGTAGGAGGCTGATGAGGACATGACTACCTTGGATATGACCAAAAATATTGCATATATGCATATTTGTCAGGTGATTTCTAGTGCAAACTATTCAATAATCTATTTATGTTATCCAGAACAAAAATACTTCACACACTTTTGTGTTTTGTCTAATTGCAGGTGTATGGGACATTTGTACAATCCACATATGAAGATAAGGAAGAAAGAGATGTTTATTTGCTGTCCAGAAAGTTCTCTCACGTCACTTTTGGCCCAAGAGAAGATAGAGTCCAAGTCTCTCACGTTCTGGATTCAGATTCGGACTGCACAGACATACCTGACTCAAAACGCACACAAGTTTTTCATACGGACTCCGAATTGGGCGATTCTTTTTTTGTTGGAAACTAGATTTCGTGCACTTTCCAACCCAATTGGAATCACCTTCAAATTCGTCTGGAGCGTTGAGTTGTGGACGAAACAATCTGATGCTGCAGCAGAATCCGAGTCAAACTACAAGTCCAAAGTTGTTACATCACCTCCACTTGGGCACATTGGCCTTGTATGACCTAGATTTAGTTTTAGGCTGCCTTGGGACGTCCTCCCACCTCCTTGGCCGCCACCCCTTGCTCCTATATAAGTAGATCCATCTAGTAGCTTTTCCTTGGGTTTTGTTTAGATTAAAAGTTCGCCATAGCTGCAACTTCGCGTACTTCGTTTGTGTTCAACGACCAGACAAAGGCGTCACAGAACCCCACCTTGATCAATAAAGCTTTCATCTTATATTCGCAATATCCAGATTGCAATCTTAGTTTCTTGCTTGTTCTTCGTTTGCTCGGAGGAAACAGACCCTCGTGGTCAGGTTGATCGTGCTCCGGCGTGGTCAATAACCTCTCGGAGTTGGTTTAGCGATTGCTAAGGCGCGACGTCCTCGCACGTTCGTAGTCGGATCGTCAAAGTCGACTTCCACCAAAGCGATATCCATCATCTGATAGAGGCGGGGTGTCCCGATCTTTCGATGAGATGATAACTATCGATTTGGTGAAGATGACTTTGACGATCCGACTACAAACGTGCACGACGTTGCGCCTTAGCAATCGCTAAACCAACTCTGAGAGGTTATTGACCACACCGGAGCACAATCAACCTGATCACGAAGGTCTATTCCTGCAAGCAATCGAAGAACAAGCAAGAATATGATAAAAGCAATCTGAATATTGCGAGTATATATGAGGTATTGATAAAGGTGGGGATCCGTAAGCGGTCTTGGTCTGGTCGTTGGACACAAACGAAGTACACGAAGTTGCAATGGCTAACTTTTAACTAAACAAATCCCAAGGAAAAGCTACTAGATGGATCTACTTATATAGGAGCAAGGGGTGGCGGCCAAGGAGGTGGGAGGACGTCCCAAGACAGCCTAAAACTAAATCTAGGTCGTACAAGGCCAATGGGCCCAAGTGGAGGTGATGTAACACCTTTGGACTTGTAGTTTGACTCGGATTCTGCTGCAGCATCAGATTGTTTCGTCCACAACTCAACGCTCCGGACGAATTTGAAGGTGATTCCAATTGGGTCGGAAAGTGCACGAAATCTAGTTTCCAACAAAGAAAGAATCACCCAATTCGGAGTCCGTATGAAAAACTTGTGTCCGTTTTGAGTCAGGTGTGTCTGTGCAGTCCGAATCTGAATCCAGAACGTGAGAGACTTGGACTCTATCTTTTCTTGGGCCAAAAGTGACGTGAGAGAACTTTTTGGACAGCAAATAAACATTTCTTTCTTCCTTATCTTCACATGTGGATTGTACAAATGTCCCATACACCTGCAATTAGACAAAACACAAAAGTGTGTGAAGTATTTTTGTTCTGGATAACATAAATAGATTATTGAATAGTTTGCACTAGAAATTACTTGACAAATATGCATATATGCAATATTTTTGGTCATATCCAAGGTAGTCATGTCCTCATCATCATCTCATCGAAAGACGGGACACCCCCGCCTCTATCAAGTGGTATCTGTTTTCAGGTTGCTCGGTGAGAATTTCCAGTTTTCCTAGAATAGATTTATTTTCTTACCTATTGTCCAAGAAAAAGCCACAAAAAAAAGTTAGATCTATTCATCCTTTGTCCAAGCCAGTCTGAGCCTTTGCAATTTTCTTTTCATTGTATGCATTATTGAATTATCGGTTGCATCGTCGTGTCGACTTGCTGGTCTTAGTGTCTACTTCATTTAGAGTTTCGAGTTCTTTTCACATTAGTCATGCAGCCGCTGCATCATTATCCCTTCCGCCGTCCACCATCCCATCTATTAATTTCCACCACGTGCTACGCACTGTTCATTGTCATAATCATAGTTGAGGTCATTCACATCTTCGCCTGATCCAATCTGCATCTTATCTAGTTTGTCTTGGAAAGAGGGAGAAAAAAAAAGAGAGAGAAAAAAAGAGAAAAAAAGGAAAGAAAAAAAGAAAAAGAGAGAGAAGAAAAAGAAAAAAAAGCGTGAGAAAAAAAAAGGAGAGAAGAAAAAGTCGGATATATCTAAAATCAATCTCGTACCTGAATTCGGATTGGAATCTGTTTTGCGCACTGTTCAGTAAAACAAGTGTATCTTCCTCATACGAAGTCCATTTTGGCACCGTGAGTAGTCAAATTGAAGCTAGCGACGAGCCGCATCTAAATACTTGCAGAAGCTAGTTCAATATTTGACACTTCAAAATCGGCTCCTAATAGGTCTTTTTGCCCTTCAAAATCGAGAGTTGTTGTATATCCTGCTTGGCAGTTGTTTTTCATCATTACCTTCACTGCCGTTGTGATCTTCACTTATATCTTGCTGTCCAGAGCTACTTAGTATCCTTAATTGATGCTAGTTGTGCTACGTTGTGACCTCATTAGTGTTCTAGGCTCGCGTCTCTAGTCCGGTCTAGCCTAGGACCAGCACAGTACCGTCGTTGAGCGTTTATTCAACATTGCATCTCTGAATTGATTATTGCTAATCTTTTGCTACCATATATAGCCAACCTAGCTCCACATATTTCTACACCGTGTATACGTACGCTCCCCTTGATGAGGACATGACTACCTTGGATATGACCAAAAATATTGCATATACGCATATTTGTCAGGTGATTTCTAGTGCAAACTATTCAATAATCTATTTATGTTATCCAGAACAAAAATACTTCACACACTTTTGTGTTTTGTCTAATTGCAGGTGTATGGGACATTTGTACAATCCACATATGAAGATAAGGAAGAAAGAGATGTTTATTTGCTGTCCAAAAAGTTCTCTCACGTCACTTTTGGCCCAAGAGAAGATAGAGTCCAAGTCTCTCACGTTCTGGATTCAGATTCGGACTGCACAGACATACCTGACTCAAAACACACACAAGTTTTTCATACGGACTCCGAATTGGGTGATTCTTTTTTTGTTGGAAACTAGATTTCGTGCACTTTCCAACCCAATTGGAATCACCTTCAAATTCGTCCGGAGCATTCAGTTGTGGACGAAACAATCTGATGCTGCAGCAGAATCCGAGTCAAACTACAAGTCCAAAGGTGTTACATCACCTCCACTTGGGCCCATTGGCCTTGTACGACCTAGATTTAGTTTTAGGCTGCCATGGGACGTCCTCCCACCTCCTTGGCTGCCACCCCTTGCTCCTATATAACTAGATCCATCTAGTAGCTTTTCCTTGGGATTTGTTTAGTTAAAAGTTAGCCATTGCAACTTCGTGTACTTCGTTTGTGTCCAACGACCAGACCAAGACCGCTTACGGATCCCCACCTTTATCAATACTTTATATATACTCGCAATATTCAGATTGCTTTTATCATATTCTTGCTTGTTCTTCGATTGCTTGCAGGAATAGACCTTCGTGGTCAGGTTGATTGTGCTCCGGCGTGGTCAATAACCTCTCGGAGTTGGTTTAGCGATTGCTAAGGCGCAACGTCGTGCACGTTTGTAGTCGGATCGTCAAAGCCGTCTCCACCAAATCGATAGTTATCATCTCATCGAAAGATCGGGACACCCCCGCCTCTATCACCCCTGGCAATCGCTTTACTCAATATTCGGAGTTACTTGACACCGCAGGTTGCCGATCACCGCCTGCTGCATGGTAAGAACTTGTAAGAAATTGATATTTGCTTTACTATGAGCGTTTTACCACCACATCCTAGTAGTTATAGGAACATTATTTTTGGATTTTGTTTCTTGTTCTACTAATCATGACAGGATCCAGAGTCAATTCATGGGCTTTGTCGATCGCGGGAGACGTGCCACCACCTTTGCAAATACCACAACCGTCACGAGAGGTGCACAAACATCCAAATGCACATGATTAGGTTAATGTATCTATACCACCATTTAATGGCCGTTTTAAACCTGCTTTATATATTGAATGGGAGTTCGACATAAAAAATATATTTGCTTCCCATAATTTCGATGAACATAAAAAGGTTAAGGTTGCGGTTGGTTCTTTCACTTGTTATGCTTTGGTTTGGTGGAGAGAATATTGTCGGTTACACCCTGATTATATACCTACTACTTGGGATGATTTGAAACTTGCCATGTGACATACTTTCGTCCCTGCTTATTATACTCGTGACATGATTAAGAAGTTGCAACACTTAAAACAAGGTAGTGAAACTGTAACAAAATATTATGATGATTTACAAACTACCTTGTTGCATTCCTCTTTAGAAGAAAGTGAAGATGATTTTATGGGTAGATTTTGGGGAGGATTAAACCGTGATATTCAAGAGATACTAATTCATGAAGAGTGTTATCCTATGGACCATTTGTTTCATCTTGCTTGCAAAGCTGAACAGGAAATAAAACGACGTGTTAGCCACGAGGAAAACAAGCGCACGGTGCACATTCCAAGAGTTGATATGATTGTTCCTTCAACTACTAGGCATACTATGACAACCACATCCGTTGTTGTCAGGACTACATCACCTCCACCATGTGACACATCGCCCCCGAGAGTGGCTACATCATCTGAGTTGATCATAAGAGGTAATGACAAAGGTACTGATCTTCCATCTCTACATGAGAATGATGAATGTCTTGTCAATTTGAATGCACCATCTGATGAGCTACCCACTACTTTGATCACACCACCTATTTTAGAGGACTACGTTGATAATTTGACTTTGCCATGTGATCAAACAACTGAAATACCAACAATTTTGAGTGCACCCATTGAATTAACTATTGATGCAAAAGAACCAATGTTTAATCATTTTGATATGACCTCTAATCTTGGTGATGATTCTGTGTTGAATGACTTATTGCATGTTTGCTTATTTAAGCATGTTGTAGCATGTAAATTTGATGCAAGTAAGGTTTATTCACCAATGTTGGGATGGTTTAATGATGAACATTGTCAATCTTTTGAAATGAATAAGAGCTTCACTTATATGTGCAAACTGAGTTGCAATATTTTCATGCCTTCTACTTCTTGTGTTAATTTTTTGGTTTTAGATTTTATGAACTATGCAAGTTACTCATCTATTCATGTGTCATATATGCAAAAATCAAGGGAAGTAAAAATGGATGACATATACATATACAACATGTACACCTTGTCTCTTTTGTTAGCCACATTTCAGATTAAGCAACGCCGAGGATGGCTTTATTTTCAAGAAGGGGAGGATGATGAGGACATGACTACCTTGGATATGACCAAAAATATTGCATATATGCATATTTGTCAGGTGATTTCTAGTGCAAACTATTCAATAATCTATTTATGTTATCCAGAACAAAAATACTTCACACACTTTTGTGTTTTGTCTAATTGCAGGTGTATGGGACATTTGTACAATCCACATATGAAGATAAGGAAGAAAGAGATGTTTATTTGTTGTCGAAAAAGTTCTCTCACGTCACTTTTGGCCCAAGAGAAGATAGAGTCCAAGTCTCTCACGTTCTGGATTCAGATTCGGACTGCACAGACATACCTGACTCAAAACGCACACAAGTTTTTCATACGGACTCCGAATTGGATGATTATTTCTTTGTTGGAAACTAGATTTCGTGCACTTTCCAACCTGATAGAGGCAAAGGTGTCCCGTCTTTCGATGAGATGGTGGATTTCGCTTTGGTGGAAGTCGACTTTGACGATCCGACTACGAACGTGCGAGGACGTCGCGCCTTAGCAATCGCTAAACCAACTCCGAGAGGTTATTGACCACGCCGGAGCACGATCAACCAGACCACGAGGGTCTGTTTCCTGCGAGCAAACGAAGAACAAGCAAGAAACTGAGATTGCAATCTGGATATTGCGAATATAAGATGAAAGCTTTATTGATCAAGGTGGGGTTCTGTGACGCCTTTGTCTGGTCGTTGAACACAAACGAAGTACGCGAAGTTGCAGCTATGGCGAACTTTTAATCTAAACAAAACCCAAAGTCTAAACGATGCCCTAAGGGCTGTATATATGGAGGAAGAGGGGGGGAATTTCGTGGCCCTTGGTGGAGGGGTCCGAAATAAACCCTATCTCTTGTTTCCCCACACATACGGACTCTAAAAATAGCCTATACTTATGTATTTCGAAATTACATGGGCCTGGCCCAATAATAAGGTGACGCAGCACCTAAAATAGCCTCGGGACGAAATTTATGAAGTGGCATCTTGTATATTTCGTCCAAGGCTTCATGCACCCATTATGGTGGCTTCAAAGTCCTGAAATCATCACTTGTAACTCCGTTCTTGTTCCCCTTGCGCATGCCATCATCTCCATGCTTGTTTGATGAGGACATCAATACAATTGTTACACCCACAGCCCCTGCTGCTATACATACTGGACCAATTACTAGAGCTCGTGCACGCCAACTAAATTACCAGGTACTTTCGTTTCTTGGTAATGATTGTAATGTTCATGAGAATATGATGCTGCCTAAATTGGATACATTTGTTTTGCTTACAAATGAAGGGCCTAGCTTGGAGAAGGATGAACATTGGAGCAAGAACAAGCATGGAGATGATGGCATGCGCAAGGGGAACAAGAACGGAGTTACAAGTGATGATTTCAGGACTTTGAAGCCACCATAATGGGTGCATGAAGCCTTGGACGAAATATACAAGATGCCACTTCATAAATTTCGTCCCGAGGCTATTTTAGGTGCTGCGTCACCTTATTATTTGGCCAGGCCCATGTAATTTCGAAATACATAAGTATAGGCTATTTTTAGAGTCCGTATGTGTGGGGAAACAAGAGATAGGGTTGATTTCGGACCCCTCCACCAAGGGCCACGAAATTCCCCCCCTCTTCCTCCATATATACAGCCCTTAGGGCATCGTTTAGACTTTGGGTTTTGTTTAGATTAAAAGTTCGCCATAGCTGCAACTTCGCGTACTTCGTTTGTGTTCAACGACCAGACAAAGGCGTCACAGAACCCCACCTTGATCAATAAAGCTTTCATCTTATATTCGCAATATCTAGATTGCAATCTTAGTTTCTTGCTTGTTCTTCGTTTGCTCGCAGGAAACAGACCTTCGTGGTCAGGTTGATCGTGCTCCGGCGTGGTCAATAACCTCTCGGAGTTGGTTTAGCGATTGCTAAGGCGCGACGTCCTCGCACGTTCGTAGTCGGATCGTCAAAGTCGACTTCCACCAAAGCGAAATCCACCATCTCATCGAAAGACGGGACACCTTTGCCTCTATCAAAACACAACATGTTTTCTACCCTTATCTCCAGCAAGTTTATATTTAGCATTCATGCGCTGAATGTTTTCCTTAGTTAACTCATGCATTTTTAAAATCAATTCAGCACGTTGTTTAGCATCAAAATTAACCTTCTCCGAAGATGGAAGAGGCAACAAATCAATAGGTGCATGAGGTAGGAAACCATACACAACTTCAAAGGGGCACATCTTAGTAGTAGAATGCAATGAACGATTATAAGCAAATTCAATATGAGGCAAGCATTCCTCCCACATTTTCTTATTATTCTTCAAAACAGCCCTAAGCATAGTAGACAACGTTCTATTGACTACTTCAGTTTGTCCATCAGTTTGGGGGTGACAAGTAGTACTAAAAAGCAGTTTCGTCCCCAACTTAGCCCATAAACATCTCCAAAAGTGGCTAAGAAATTTAGTATCACGATCTGAAACAATAGTATTTGGCACACCATGCAAGCGAATAATTTCACGAAAGAACAAATCAGCAACATTAACAGCATCATCGCTTTTATGACATGGTATAAAGTGTGCCATTTTCGAGAATCTATCCATGACAACAAATATGCTATCCCTCCCCTTCTTTGTTCGAGGTAAACCTAAAACAAAGTCCATAGATATATCCTCCCAAGGAACACTAGGTACAGGCAAAGGCATATATAAACCATGAGGATTGAGTCGTGACTTAGCTTTTTGACATGTAGTGCAGCGAGCAATAAAACGCTCAACATCCCGTCTCATCTTTGGCCAAAAGAAATGTGTAGCAAGTATGTCCTCCGTCTTCTTCACGCCAAAGTGTCCCATTAATCCTCCTCCATGCGCCTCCTGCAACAACAAAAGACGAACGGAGCTAGCTGGAATGCATAGCTTGTTAGCACGAAACACAAATCCATCGTTAACGACAAACTTGTTCCACATTCTTCCTTCTTTACAATTCTGCATTACATCTTTAAAATCAGCATCATGCACATATTGATCTTTGATGGTCTCCAAACCAAATATTTTGAAGTCAAGTTGTGAAAGCATAGTATAGCGGCGAGACAATGCATCAGCAATAACATTTTCTTTTCCCTTCTTGTGTTTAATGACATAAGGGAAAGTCTCAATGAATTCAACCCATTTAGCATGTCTACGATTCAGTTTAGCTTGACTTTTAATATGTTTCAAAGATTCATGATCAGAATGTATAACAAATTCTTTGGGCCATAAATAATGTTGACATGTTTCTAAAGTCCGAACAAGAGCATATAATTCTTTATCATAAGTAGAATAATTCAGACTAGGCCCACTCAATTTTTCAGAAAAGTATGCAACAGGTTTGCCATCTTGTAATAACACACCTCCTAATCCAATTCCACTAGCATCACATTCAAGCTCAAAAGTCTTATTAAAATCAGGAAGTTGGAGTAAAGGAGCATGTGTCAACTTATCTTTCAATACCGTGAAGGCTTCTTTCTGTGCGGTACCCCAAACAAAAGGCACATCCTTCTTTGTAAGCTCGTTGAGAGGTGCAGCAATGGTGCTGAAATCTCTCACAAAACGCCTATAGAATCCAGCGAGGCCAAGAAAACTCCTCACTTGTGTGACCATTTTGGGCTGCGGCCAACTCTCAATAGCTTCAATCTTGGCTTTGTCAACTTCAATTCCCTGTGGAGTAACAACATAGCCAAGAAAAGATACTCGGTCGGTGCAAAAGGTGCACTTCCCAAGGTTACCAAACAAACGTGCATCACGTAGAGCAATAAAAACAGCACGTAAATGTTCCAAATGTTCTTCCAAAGATCTGCTATAAATCAGTATGTCATCAAAGTAAACTACCACAAATCGTCCAATGAAAGCACGTAAAACTTCGTTCATTAATCTCATGAAAGTACTAGGTGCATTAGTTAACCCAAAAGGCATGACTAACCACTCATATAATCCAAACTTAGTTTTAAATGATGTTTTCCATTCATCTCCCAATTTCATATGAATTTGATGGTAGCCACTACGCAAATCAACTTTGGAGAATATTGTAGAGCCACTCAATTCATCAAGCATATCATCTAGCCTAGGAATAGGATGACGATAACGAATAGTAATATTATTAATGCCTCTACAATCAACACACATACGTGATGTACCATCCTTTTTCGGCACTAGAATAATAGGAACAGCACAAGGACTAAGGGATTCGCGTATATAACCTTTGTCGAGAAGCTCTTGTACTTGGCGCATAATCTCCTTCGTCTCCTCTGGATTGGTACGGTATGGTGCACGGTTTGGCAGTGAAGCACCGGGAATTAAGTCAATCTGATGCTCAATCCCTCGAATAGGCGGTAATCCCGGTGGCACGTCTTGTGGAAAGACGTCAGCAAACTCCTGCAAAATGTTAGTGACAGCAGAAGGCAAAGAGGAAGGCACGTCCTCGAATGAAAATAATGCCTCTTTGCACACAAAAGCATAGCAAACAGATTTGCTGAAATCTAGCTCATCAATATCAGATTTGGTGGCAAATAAACATGCACTTTTCAATTTAATTTCAGAAGCAACACTAGATGGTTTATTATTAGGCTTCATTTGTTGCTCAAATTCTTTTGCCACAATCTGATTTTCACTCTTATTCGTCTCCTGTTTTGCTTTATTAGCTCTATTAATATCATCTTTCAAAATGGAATCAGGAGTCATAGGAAGCAAAGTAATATTTTTATCCTTATGAACAAGAGTATAGTGATTGTTTCTACCATGGTGTACAGAATTTTTATCAAATTGCCATGGTCTACCAAGTAATAAGGAACATGCTTGCATAGGTACCACATCACAATCAACATAATCAGCATATGTAGAGATACTAAAATGCACACGAACAGTACGTGTTACCTTAACCTTGCCGCTGTTGTTGAACCATTGGATGTAGTAAGGATGTGGATGTGGTCTTGTGGTGAGACAAAGCTTCTCCACCATCTCCATGCTAGCCAAGTTGTTGCAGCTCCCTCCGTCTATTATAACGCGCACAGAACGTTCCTTCACAACTCCCTTGGTATGGAACAAATTGTGCCTCTGATTTTGCTCAGCTTGTGTGACCTGCACACTCAAAACACGTTGAGCAACTAAACATTCATACCTGTCAGCGTCTTCAGGAGCCATGTATTGCGTCTCATGATCAGAATCATCTCCACCATGTTCTTCACGTGTAATAAGAGCCAATGTCTCCTCATCATAGTCACTAGCGGACTCATATCCACCATCCGCGGTAGCAATCATCACACGCGGAGATTTGCATTCCCTCGCATAATGACCTCCTCCCTTACAACGACGACAAATAATATCACTTGTGTGCCCTGTTGATGCCATGGAAGAAGAAGAACGCTGTGCAGGCCCCGCAGGTGCGCTCTTGGCAGATAATGGTGGTTGTGCCTGTTTTCTTGTATCACGGCTGGAGGTGGCACCGGATGGAGGTGCTGCTGCAGTTGAAGTAGAAGATGCACGTGGTGTCCATGATGAAGGTCGTCCTGCAGAAAAGTTAGTTCGCCCCAATGCTTGTCGATCCTGCACTTCACGTTCAGCTTTACAAGCAAGATGGAATAAACGAGTGATATTAGTATACTCCTTATAGTCTAGAATGGTCTGAATCTCTCTATTTAATCCACCCAGAAAACGTGCAAGCATAGCTTCATTCTCCTCAACAATACCACATCTAATCATGCCAGTTTGTAATTCCTGATAATATTCTTCTACAGAATTTTTTCCTTGTCTTAAGCGCTGTAATTTTTGAAGCAAGTCACGTTGATAATATGGTGGAACCCAACGCGTATGCATAGCAGTTTTCAAAGCGGCCCAAGTAGTTGGAATAGGATACAATCTACAATGTTCAGACCACCATACACATGCAAAACTAGTGAAAGCACAAACAGCAGCAGCAACTCGTCTCTCCTCAGGATATTGTAAACATGTAAATCGTTGTTCAGTTTCTAACTCCCAAGTAAGATATATATCAGGAACATATCTACCCTCAAATGGTGGAATATTCAATTTCAGTTTAGGAATATGGACATCATCTCGTACCTGAGGTGGTGGTGCAGGCCTACCATTACGAATATATACCTGAGGTCGACCTGCTGGTGGTGGTGCTGGTGGCTGCTCGTAGATCTGATTTTGATCAACCTCATCCTCATAATCGCCCGCATACTCATCATCCTCCTGGGTACCAGCAACAGCAGTAGCAGGAGCCACAGAAGTATCACTTCTTAGTAGTCTGTAGGATCATATTCTTGTGTGTTTCTATTGCTGCTAACCATGCCAGGATCACAAGCCGACGAGATTGACTGGGAGAACTTATCGAACAAGGAGCTTCATGATAAGTTTCAGCAAATGATGACTGAACAGGTACAAGATGTGCTGAACAATTTTGAAGAGGCCATGGAGAAGATCACTGGCCTTGAGAAGACGTTCGAAACAAAGCTCGATAACAGATTTAATGAACTGCTTGCGCGTCTTCCACCACCGGCTGCACCTGTCACACCTCTGCAACAACAACAACTACGCCCCCTTCCGAATCAGTATGGACGAGCACAGCGTGTTCCTATTGAGCCAGGACAAAATTCTGGTGCCGCTGCTACTGCTGTTGGTGCTTCTTTGGCTCCTGCTACTGCTGCTGCTGGTACCCAGGAGGATGATGAGTATGCGGGCGATTATGAGGATGAGGTTGATCAAAATCAGATCTACGAGCAGCCACCAGCACCACCACCAGCAGGTCGACCTCAGGTATATATTCGTAATGGTAGGCCTGCACCACCACCTCAGGTACGAGATGATGTCCATATTCCTAAACTGAAATTGAATATTCCACCATTTGAGGGTAGATATGTTCCTGATATATATCTTACTTGGGAGTTGGAAACTGAACAACGATTTACATGTTTACAATATCCTGAGGAGAGACGAGTTGCTGCTGCTGTTTGTGCTTTCACTAGTTTTGCATGTGTATGGTGGTCTGAACATTGTAGATTATATCCTATTCCAACTACTTGGGCTGCTTTGAAAACTGCTATGCGTACGCGTTGGGTTCCACCATATTATCAACGTGAATTGCTTCAAAAATTGCAGAGTTTAAGACAAGGAAAAAATTCTATAGAAGAATATTATCAGGAATTACAAACTGGCATGATTAGATGTGGTATTATTGAGGAGAATGAAGCTATGCTTGCACGTTTTCTGGGTGGATTAAATAGAGCGATTCAGACCATTCTAGACTATAAGGAGTATACTAATATCACTCGTTTATTCCATCTTGCTTGTAAAGCTGAACGTGAAGTGCAGGATCAACAAGCATTGGGGCGAACTAACTTTTCTGCAGGCCGACCTTCATCATGGACACCACGTGCATCTTCTACTTCAACTGCACCAGCACCTCCATCCGGTGCCACCTCCAGCCGTGATACAAGAAAACAGGCACAACCACCATTATCTGCCAAGAGCGCACCTGCGGGGCCTGCACAGCGTTCTTCTTCTTCCATGGCATCAACAGGGCACACAAGTGATATTATTTGTCGTCGTTGTAAGGGAGGAGGTCATTATGCGAGGGAATGCAAATCTCCGCGTGTGATGATTGCTACCGCGGATGGTGGATATGAGTCCGCTAGTGACTATGATGAGGAGACATTGGCTCTTATTACACGTGAAGAACATGGTGGAGATGATTCTGATCGTGAGACGCAATACATGGCTCCTGAAGACGCTGACAGGTATGAATGTTTAGTTGCTCAACGTGTTTTGAGTGTGCAGGTCACACAAGCTGAGCAAAATCAGAGGCACAATTTGTTCCATACCAAGGGAGTTGTGAAGGAACGTTCTGTGCGCGTCATAATAGACGGAGGGAGCTGCAACAACTTGGCTAGCATGGAGATGGTGGAGAAGCTTTCTCTCACCACAAGACCACATCCACATCCTTACTACATCCAATGGTTCAACAACAGTGGCAAGGTTAAGGTAACACGTACTGTTCGTGTGCATTTTAGTATCTCTACATATGCTGATTATGTTGATTGTGATGTGGTACCTATGCAAGCATGTTCCTTATTACTTGGTAGACCATGGCAATTTGATAAAAATTCTGTACACCATGGTAGAAACAATCACTATACTCTTGTTCATAAGGATAAAAATATTACTTTGCTTCCTATGACTCATGATTCCATTTTGAAAGATGATATTAATAGAGCTAATAAAGCAAAACAGGAGACGAATAAGAGTGAAAATCAGATTGTGGCAAAAGAATTTGAGCAACAAATGAAGCCTAATAATAAACCATCTAGTGTTGCTTCTGAAATTAAATTGAAAAGTGCATGTTTATTTGCCACCAAATCTGATATTGATGAGCTAGATTTCAGCAAATCTGTTTGCTATGCTTTTGTGTGCAAAGAGGCATTATTTTCATTCGAGGACGTGCCTTCCTCTTTGCCTCCTGCTGTCACTAACATTTTGCAGGAGTTCGCTGACGTCTTTCCACAAGACGTGCCACCGGGATTACCGCCTATTCGAGGGATTGAGCATCAGATTGACTTAATTCCCGGTGCTTCACTGCCAAACCGTGCACCATACCGTACCAATCCAGAGGAGACGAAGGAGATTATGCGTCAAGTACAAGAGCTTATCGACAAAGGTTATATACGCGAATCCCTTAGTCCTTGTGCTGTTCCTATTATTCTAGTGCCGAAAAAGGATGGTACATCACGTATGTGTGTTGATTGTAGAGGCATTAATAATATTACTATTCGTTATCGTCATCCTATTCCTAGGCTAGATGATATGCTTGATGAATTGAGTGGCTCTACAATATTCTCCAAAGTTGATTTGCGTAGTGGATACCATCAAATTCGTATGAAATTGGGAGATGAATGGAAAACAGCATTCAAAACTAAGTTTGGATTATATGAGTGGTTAGTCATGCCTTTTGGGTTAACTAATGCACCTAGTACTTTCATGAGATTAACGAACGAAGTTTTACGTGCTTTCATTGGACGATTTGTGGTAGTTTACTTTGATGACATATTGATTTATAGCAGATCTTTGGGCTGAACATTGTAGATTATATCCTATTCCAACTACTTGGGCTGCTTTGAAAACTGCTATGCGTACGCGTTGGGTTCCACCATATTATCAACGTGAATTGCTTCAAAAATTGCAGCGTTTAAGACAAGGGAAAAATTCTGTAGAAGAATATTATCAGGAATTACAAACTGGCATGATTAGATGTGGTATTGTTGAGGAGAATGAAGCTATGCTTGCACGTTTTCTGGGTGAATTAAATAGAGAGATTCAGACCATTCTAGACTATAAGGAGTATACTAATATCACTCGTTTATTCCATCTTGCTTGTAAAGCTGAACGTGAAGTGCAGGATCGACAAGCATTGGGGCGAACTAACTTTTCTGCAGGCCGACCTTCATCATGGACACCACGTGCATCTTCTACTTCAACTGCACCAGCACCTCCATCCGGTGCCACCTCCAGCCGTGATACAAGAAAACAGGCACAACCACCATTATCTGCCAAGAGCACACCTGCGGGGCCTGCACAGCGTTCTTCTTCTTCCATGGCATCAACAGGGCACACAAGTGATATTATTTGTCGTCGTTGTAAGGGAGGAGGTCATTATGCGAGGGAATGCAAATCTCCGCGTGTGATGATTGCTACTGCGGATGGTGGATATGAGTCCGCTAGTGACTATGATGAGGAGACATTGGCTCTTATTACACGTGAAGAACAGGGTGGAGATGATTCTGATCATGAGACGCAATACATGGCTCCTGAAGACGCTGACAGGTATGAATGTTTAGTTGCTCAACGTGTTTTGAGTGTGCAGGTCACACAAGCTGAGCAAAATCAGAGGCACAATTTGTTCCATACCAAGGGAGTTGTGAAGGAACGTTCTGTGCGCGTCATAATAGACGGAGGGAGCTGCAACAACTTGGCTAGCATGGAGATGGTGGAGAAGCTTTCTCTCACCACAAGACCACATCCACATCCTTACTACATCCAATGGTTCAACAACAGCGGCAAGGTTAAGGTAACACGTACTGTTCGTGTGCATTTTAGTATCTCTACATATGCTGATTATGTTGATTGTGATGTGGTACCTATGCAAGCATGTTCCTTATTACTTGGTAGACCATGGCAATTTGATAAAAATTCTGTACACCATGGTAGAAACAATCACTATACTCTTGTTCATAAGGATAAAAATATTACTTTGCTTCCTATGACACCTGATTCCATTTTGAAAGATGATATTAATAGAGCTAATAAAGCACAACAGGAGAAGAATAAGAGTGAAAATCAGATTGTGGCAAAAGAATTTGAGCAACAAATGAAGCATAATAATAAACCATCTAGTGTTGCTTCTGAAATTAAATTGAAAAGTGCATGTTTATTTGCCACCAAATCTGATATTGATGAGCTAGATTTCAGCAAATCTGTTTGCTATGCTTTTGTGTGCAAAGAGGCATTATTTTCATTCGAGGACGTGCCTTCCTCTTTGCCTCCTGCTGTCACTAACATTTTGCAGTAGTTCGCTGACGTTTTTCCACAAGACGTGCCACCGGGATTACCGCCTATTCGAGGGATTGAGCATCAGATTGACTTAATTCCCGGTGCTTCACTGCCAAACCGTGCACCATAGCGTACCAATCCAGAGGAGACGAAGGAGATTATGCATCAAGTACAAGAGCTTCTCGACAAAGGTTATATACGCGAATCCCTTAGTCCTTGTGCTGTTCCTATTATTCTAGTGCCGAAAAAGGATGGTACATCACGTATGTGTGTTGATTGTAGAGGCATTAATAATATTACTATTCGTTATCGTCATCCTATTCCTAGGCTAGATGATATGCTTGATGAATTGAGTGGCTCTACAATATTCTCCAAAGTTGATTTGCGTAGTGGCTACCATCAAATTCGTATGAAATTGGGAGATGAATGGAAAACAGCATTTAAAACTAAGTTTGGATTATATGAGTGGTTAGTCATGCCTTTTGGATTAACTAATGCACCTAGTACTTTCATGAGATTAATGAACGAAGTTTTATGTGCTTTCATTGGACGATTTGTGGTAGTTTACTTTGATGACATATTGATTTATAGCAGATCTTTGGAGGAACATTTGGAACATTTACGTGCTGTTTTTATTGCTCTACGTGATGCACGTTTGTTTGGTAACCTTGGGAAGTGCACCTTTTGCACCGACCGAGTATCTTTTCTTGGCTATGTTGTTACTCCACAGGGAATTGAAGTTGATAAAGCCAAGATTGAAGCTATTGAGAGTTGGCCGCAGCCCAAAACGGTCACACAAGTGAGGAGTTTTCTTGGCCTCGCTGGATTCTATAGGCTTTTTGTGAGAGATTTCAGCACCATTGCTGCACCTCTCAATGAGCTTACAAAGAAAGATGTGCCTTTTCTTTGGGGTACCGCACAGGAAGAAGCCTTCACGGTATTGAAAGATAAGTTGACACATGCTCCTTTACTCCAACTTCCTGATTTTAATAAGACTTTTGAGCTTGAATGTGATGCTAGTGGAATTGGATTAGGAGGTGTGTTATTACAAGATGGCAAACCTGTTGCATAATTTTCTGAAAAATTGAGTGGGCCTAGTCTGAATTATTCTACTTATGATAAAGAATTATATGCTCTTGTTCGGACTTTAGAAACATGGCAACATTATTTATGGCCCAAAGAATTTGTTATACATTCTGATCATGAATCTTTGAAACATATTAAAAGTCAAGCTAAACTGAATCGTAGAGATGCTAAATGGGTTGAATTCATTGAGACTTTCCCTTATGTCATTAAACACAAGAAGGAAAAAGAAAATGTTATTGCTGATGCATTGTCTCGTCGCTATACTATGCTTTCACAACTTGACTTCAAAATACTTGGTTTGGAGACCATCAAAGATCAATATGTGCATGATGCTGATTTTAAAGATGTAATGCAGAATTGTAAAGAAGGAAGAATGTGGAACAAGTTTGTTGTTAACGATGGATTTGTGTTTCGTGCTAACAAGCTATGCATTCCAGCTAGCTCCGTTCGTCTTTTGTTGTTGCAGGAGGCGCATGGAGGAGGATTAATGGGACACTTTGGCGTGAAGAAGACGGAGGACGTACTTGCTACACATTTCTTTTGGCCAAAGATGAGACGGGTTGTTGAGCGTTTTATTGCTCGCTGCACTACATGTCAAAAAGCTAAGTCACGACTCAATCCTCATGGTTTATATATGCCTTTGCCTGTACCAAGTGTTCCTTGGGAGGATATATCTATGGACTTTGTTTTAGGTTTACCTCGAACAAAGAAGGGGAGGGATAGCATATTTGTTGTCGTGGATAGATTCTCGAAAATGTCACACTTTATACCATGTCATAAAAGCGATGATGCTGTTAATGTTGCTGATTTGTTCTTTCGTGAAATTATTCGCTTGCATGGTGTGCCAAATACTATTGTTTCATATCGTGATACTAAATTTCTTAGCCACTTTTGGAGATGTTTATGGGCTAAGTTGGGGACTAAACTGCTTTTTAGTACTACTTGTCACCCCCAAACTGATGGACAAACTGAAGTAGTCAATAGAACGTTGTCTACTATGCTTAGGGCTGTTTTGAAGAATAATAAGAAAATGTGGGAGGAATGCTTGCCTCATATTGAATTTGCTTATAATCGTTCATTGCATTCTACTACTAAGATGTGCCCTTTTGAAGTTGTGTATGGTTTCCTACCTCGTGCACCTATTGAGTTGTTGCCTCTTCCATCTTCGGAGAAGGTTAATTTTGATGCTAAACAACGTGCTGAATTGATTTTAAAAATGCATGAGTTAACTAATGAAAACATTGAGCGCATGAATGCTAAATATAAACTTGCTGGAGATAAGGGTAGAAAACATGTTGTGTTTGCACCTGGAGATCTTGTTTGGTTACATTTGCGTAAGGATAGATTTCCTGATTTGCGCAAATCAAAGTTAATGCCACGTGCTGATGGTCCCTTTAAGGTGTTAGAGAAAATAAATGATAATGCATATAAACTTGAGCTGCCTGCAGATTTTGGGGTTAGTCCCACTTTTAACATTGCAGATTTGAAGCCTTATTTGGGTGAGGAAGATGAACTTCCGTCGAGGACGACTTCATTTCAAGAAGGGGAGGATGATGAGGACATCAATACAATTGTTACACCCACAGCCCCTGCTGCTATACATACTGGACCAATTACTAGAGCTCGTGCACGCCAACTAAATTACCAGGTACTTTCGTTTCTTGGTAATGATTCTAATGTTAATGAGAATATGATGCTGCCTAAATTGGATACATTTGTTTTGCTTACAAATGAAGGGCCTAGCTTGGAGAAGGATGAACATTGGAGCAAGAACAAGAATGGAGTTACAAGTGATGATTTCAGGACTTTGAAGCCACCATAATGGGTGCATGAAGCCTTGAACGAAATATACAAGATGCCACTTCATAAATTTCGTCCCGAGGCTATTTTAGGTGCTGCGTCACCTTATTATTGGGCCAGGCCCATGTAATTTCGAAATACATAAGTATAGGCTATTTTTAGAGTCCGTATGTGTGGGGAAACAAGAGATAGGGTTGATTTCGGACCCCTCCACCAAGGGCCACGAAATTCCCCCCTCTTCCTCCATATATACAGCCCTTAGGGCATCGTTTAGACTTTGGGTTTTGTTTAGATTAAAAGTTCGCCATAGCTGCAACTTCGCGTACTTCGTTTGTGTTCAACGACCAGACAAAGGCGTCACAGAACCCCACCTTGATCAATAAAGCTTTCATCTTATATTCGCAATATCCAGATTGCAATCTTAGTTTCTTGGTTGTTCTTCGTTTGCTCGCAGGAAACAGACCCTCGTGGTCAGGTTGATCGTGCTCCGGCGTGGTCAATAACCTCTCGGAGTTGGTTTAGCGATTGCTAAGGCGCGACGTCCTCGCACGTTCGTAGTCGGATCGTCAAAGTCGACTTCCACCAAAGCGAAATCCACCATCTCATCGAAAGACGGGACACCTTTGCCTCTATCACTCTTTGCCTCCTGCTGTCACTAACATTTTGCAGGAGTTCGCTGACGTTTTTCCACAAGACGTGCCACCGGGATTACCGCCTATTCGAGGGATTGAGCATCAGATTGACTTAATTCCCGGTGCTTCACTGCCAAACCGTGCACCATACCATACCAATCCAGAGGAGACGAAGGAGATTATGCGTCAAGTACAAGAGCTTCTCGACAAAGGTTATATACGCGAATCCCTTAGTCCTTGTGCTGTTCCTATTATTCTAGTGCCGAAAAAGGATGGTACATCACGTATGTGTGTTGATTGTAGAGGCATTAATAATATTACTATTCGTTATCGTCATCCTATTCCTAGGCTAGATGATATGCTTGATGAATTGAGTGGCTCTACAATATTCTCCAAAGTTGATTTGCGTAGTGGCTACCATCAAATTCGTATGAAATTGGGAGATGAATGGAAAACAGCATTTAAAACTAAGTTTGGATTATATGAGTGGTTAGTCATGCCTTTTGGGTTAACTAATGCACCTAGTACTTTCATGAGATTAATGAACGAAGTTTTACGTGCTTTCATTGGACGATTTGTGGTAGTTTACTTTGATGACCTATTGATTTATAGCAGATCTTTGGAGGAACATTTGGAACATTTACGTGCTGTTTTTATTGCTCTACGTGATGCACGTTTGTTTGGTAACCTTGGGAAGTGCACCTTTTGCACCGACCAAGTATCTTTTCTTGGCTATGTTGTTACTCCACAGGGAATTGAAGTTGATAAAGCCAAGATTGAAGCTATTGAGAGTTGGCCGCAGCCCAAAACGGTCACACAAGTGAGGAGTTTTCTTGGCCTCGCTGGATTCTATAGGCGTTTTGTGAGAGATTTCAGCACCATTGCTGCACCTCTCAATGAGCTTACAAAGAAAGATGTGCCTTTTCTTTGGGGTACCGCACAGGAAGAAGCCTTCACGGTATTGAAAGATAAGTTGACACATGCTCCTTTACTCCAACTTCCTGATTTTAATAAGACTTTTGAGCTTGAATGTGATGCTAGTGGAATTGGATTAGGAGGTGTGTTATTACAAGATGGCAAACCTGTTGCATACTTTTCTGAAAAATTGAGTGGGCCTAGTCTGAATTATTCTACTTATGATAAAGAATTATATGCTCTTGTTCGGACTTTAGAAACATGGCATCATTATTTATGGCCCAAAGAATTTGTTATACATTCTGATCATGAATCATTGAAACATATTAAAAGTCAAGCTAAACTGAATCGTAGACATGCTAAATGGGTTGAATTCATTGAGACTTTCCCTTATGTCATTAAACACAAGAAGGGAAAAGAAAATGTTATTGCTGATGCTTTGTCTCGTCGCTATACTATGCTTTCACAACTTGACTTCAAAATATTTGGTTTGGAGACCATCAAAGATCAATATGTGCATGATGCTGATTTTAAAGATGTAATGCATAATTGTAAAGAAGGAAGAATGTGGAACAAGTTTGTTGTTAACGATGGATTTGTGTTTCGTGCTAACAAGTTATGCATTCCAGCTAGCTCCATTCGTCTTTTGTTGTTGCAGGAGGCGCATGGAGGAGGATTAATGGGACACTTTGGCGTGAAGAAGACGGAGGACGTACTTGCTACACATTTCTTTTGGCCAAAGATGAGACGGGATGTTGAGCGTTTTATTGCTCGCTGCACTACATGTCAAAAAGCTAAGTCACGCCTCAATCCTCATGGTTTATATATGCCTTTGCCTGTACCTAGTGTTCCTTGGGAGGATATATCTATGGACTTTGTTTTAGGTTTACCTCGAACAAAGAAGGGGAGGGATAGCATATTTGTTGTCGTGGATAGATTCTCGAAAATGGCACACTTTATACCATGTCATAAAAGCGATGATGCTGTTAATGTTGCTGATTTGTTCTTTCGTGAAATTATTCGCTTGCATGGTGTGCCAAATACTATTGTTTCAGATCGTGATACTAAATTTCATAGCCACTTTTGGAGATGTTTATGGGCTAAGTTGGGGACTAAACTGCTTTTTAGTACTACTTGTCACCCCCAAACTGATGGACAAACTGAAGTAGTCAATAGAACGCTGTCTACTATGCTTAGGGCTGTTTTGAAGAATAATAAGAAAATGTGGGAGGAATGCTTGCCTCATATTGAATTTGCTTATAATCGTTCATTGCATTCTACTACTAAGATGTGCCCTTTTGAAGTTGTGTATGGTTTCCTACCTCGTGCACCTATTGATTTGTTGCCTCTTCCATCTTCGGAGAAGGTTAATTTTGATGCTAAACAACGTGCTGAATTGATTTTAAAAATGCATGAGTTAACTAAGGAAAACATTGAGCGCATGAATGCTAAATATAAACTTGCTGGAGATAAGGGTAGAAAACATGTTGTGTTTGCACCTGGAGATCTTGTTTGGTTACATTTGCGTAAGGATAGATTTCCTGATTTGCGCAAATCAAAGTTAATGTCACGTGCTGATGGTCCCTTTAAGGTGTTAGAGAAAATAAATGATAATGCATATAAACTTGAGCTGCCTGCAGATTTTGGGGTTAGTCCCACTTTTAACATTGCAGATTTGAAGCCTTATTTGGGTGAGGAAGATGAACTTCCGTCGAGGACGACTTCATTTCAAGAAGGGGAGGATGATGAGGACATCAATACAATTGTTACACCCACAGCCCCTGCTGCTATACATACTGGACCAATTACTAGAGCTCGTGCACGCCAACTAAATTACCAGGTACTTTCGTTTCTTGGTAATGATTCTAATGTTCATGAGAATATGATGCTGCCTAAATTGGATACATTTGTTTTGCTTACAAATGAAGGGCCTAGCTTGGAGAAGGATGAACATTGGAGCAAGAACAAGCATGGAGATGATGTCATGCGCAAGGGAAACAAGAACAGAGTTACAAGTGATGATTTCAGGACTTTGAAGCCACCATAATGGGTGCATGAAGCCTTGGACGAAATATACAAGATGCCACTTCATAAATTTCGTCCCGAGGCTATTTTAGGTGCTGCGTCACCTTATTATTGGGCCAGGCCCATGTAATTTCGAAATACATCAGTATAGGCTATTTTTAGAGTCCGTATGTGTGGGGAAACAAGAGATAGGGTTGATTTTGGACCCCTCCACCAAGGGCCACGAAATTCCCCCCTCTTCCTCCATATATACAGCCCTTAGGGCATCGTTTAGACTTTGGGTTTTTTTTAGATAAAAAGTTCGCCATAGCTGCAACTTCGCGTACTTCGTTTGTGTTCAACGACCAGACAAAGGCGTCACAGAACTCCACCTTGATCAATAAAGCTTTCATCTTATATTCGCAATATCCAGATTGCAATCTTAGTTTCTTGCTTGTTCTTCGTTTGCTCGCAGGAAACAGACCCTCGTGGTCAGGTTGATCGTGCTCCGGCGTGGTAAATAACCTCTCGGAGTTGGTTTAGCGATTGCTAAGGCGCGACGTCAGATGAGGACATGACTACCTTGGGTATGACCAAAAATATTGCATATATGCATATTTGTCAGGTGATTTCTAGTGCAAACTATTCAATAATCTATTTATGTTATCCAGAACAAAAATACTTCACACATTTTTGTGTTTTGTCTAATTGCAGGTGTATGAGACATTTGTACAATCCACATATGAAGATAAGGAAGAAAGAGATGTTTATTTGCTGTCCAAAAAGTTCTCTCACGTCACTTTTGGCCCAAGAGAAGATAGAGTCCAAGTCTCTCACGTTCTGGATTCAGATTCGGACTGCACAGACATACCTGACTCAAAACGCACACAAGTTTTTCATACGGACTCCGAATTGGGTGATTCTTTTTTTGTTGGAAACTAGATTTCGTGCACTTTCCAACCCAAGTGGAATCACCTTCAAATTCGTCCGGAGCGTTGAGTTGTGGACGAAACAATCTGATGCTGCAGCAGAATCCGAGTCAAACTATAAGTCCAAAGGTGTTACATCACCTCCACTTGGGCCCATTGGCCTTGTACGACCTAGATTTAGTTTTAGGCTGCCTTGGGACGTCCTCCCACCTCCTTGGCCGCCACCCCTTGCTCCTATATAAGTAGATCCATCTAGTAGCTTTCGTTGGGATTTGTTTAGTTAAAAGTTAGCCATTGCAACTTTGTGTACTTCGTTTGTGTCCAACGACCAGACCAAGACCGCTTCCGGACCCCCACCGTTATCAATACCTTATATATATTTGCCATATTCAGATTGCTTTATCATATTCTTGCTCGTTCTTCGATTGCTTGCAGGAATAGACCTTCGTGGTCAGGCTGACCGTGCTTCCGGCATCGTCAGTAACCTCAGGAGATTGGTTTAGCGATTGCCAAGGCGCAACGTCGTGCACGTCTGTAGTCAGATCGTCAAAGTCGTCTCCACCAAATCGATAGTTATCATCTCATCGAAAGATCGGGACACCCTCGCCTCTATCAAGTGGTATCAGTTTTCAAGTTGCTCGGTGAGAATTTCCAGTTTTCCTAGATTAGATTTTTTTTCTTACCTATTGTCCAAGAAAAAGCCACAAAAAAAGTTAGATCTGTTCATCCTTTATCCAAGCCAGTATGAGCCTTTGCAATTTTCTATTCATTGCTTGCATAGTTGAATTATCGGTTGCATCATCGTGTCAGTTGCTGGTCTTAGTGTCTAGTTCCTTTAGAGTTTCGAGTTCTGTTCACATTAGTCACGCCGCCGCTGCATCATTATCCCTTCCGCCGTCCATCATCCCATCTATTAATTTCCACCACGTGCTACGCACTGTTCATTGTCATAATCATAGTTGAGGTCATTCACATCTTCGCCTAATCCAATCTGCATCTTATCTAGTTTGTCTTGGAAAGAGGGAGAAAAAAAAGAGAGAGAAAAAAAAAAGAAAAAAAAGCCTGAGAAAAAAAAGAGAGAAGAAAAAAAATTGGATTTATCTAGAATCAATCTCGTACCTGAATTCGGATTGGAATCTGTTTTGCGCACTGTTCAGTAAAACAGGTGTATCTTCCTCATACGAAGTCAGTTTTGGCTCCATGAGTACTAAAACTGAAGATAGCGACGAGCCGCATCTAAATAATTGCAGAAGCTAGTTCAATATTTGACACCTCAAAATCGGCTTCTAAATAGGTCTTTTTGCCCTCCGAAGTTCGTGAACACAACTTGTTCCAATTTTTCAGGCCAGTTTTAGAATTCTTTGACTCCTCATATCAACTCGGAATTGAGTGATTCTTTTTGCATTGGAAAGCTTGAGTTAGTAGCATTCTTTGAAAGAATTTATCAGAAAATTGTCTCAAACTTTTCAAGAGGAAAGTTGGAGAGAGAGTTGTTGTATATCCTGCTTGGCAGTTGTTTTTCATCATTATCTTCACTGCCGTTGTGATCTTCACTTATATGTTGCTGTCAAGAGCTACTTAGTATCCTTCATTGATGCTAGTTGTGCTACGCCGTGACCTCATTAGTGTTCTAGGCTCGCGTCTCTAGTCCGGTCTAGCCTAGGACCAGCACAGTACCGTCGTTGAGCGTTTATTCAACATTGCATCTTTGAATTGATTATTGCTAATCTTTTGCTACCATATATAGCCAACCCAGCTCCACATATTTCTACACCGTGTATACGTACGCTCCTGTGGCAATCGCTTTACTCAATATTCGGAGTTACTTGACACCGCTGGTTGCCGATCACCGCCTGCTGCATGGTAAGAACTTGTAAGACATTGATATTTGCTTTACTGTGAGCGTTTTACCACCACATCCTAGTAGTTATAGGAACATTATTTTTGGGTTTTGTTTCTTGTTCTACTAATCATGACAGGATCCAGAGTCAATTCATGGGCTTTGTCGATCGCGGGAGACGTGCCACCACCTTTGCAAATACCACAACCGTCACGAGAGGTGCACAAACATCCAAATGCACATGATCAGGTTAATGTATCTGTACCACCATTTAATGGCTGTTTTAAACCTGCTTTATATATTGAATGGGAGTTCGACATAAAAAATATATTTGCTTCCCATAATTTCGATGAACATAAAAAGGTTAAGGTTGCGGTTGTTTCTTTCATTGGTTATGCTTTGGTTTGGTGGAGTGAATATTGTCGGTTACACCCTGATTATATACCTACTACTTGGGATGATTTCAAACTTGCCATGCGACATACTTTCGTCCCTGCTTATTATACTCGTGACATGATTAAGAAGTTGCAACACTTAAAACAAGGTAGTGAAACTGTAACAAAATATTATGATGATTTACAAACTACCTTGTTGCATACCTCTTTAGAAGAAAGTGAAGATGATTTTATGGATAGATTTTGGGGAGGATTAAACCGTGATATTCAAGAGATACTAATTCATGAAGAGTGTTATCCTATGGACCATTTGTTTCATCTTGCTTGCAAAGCTGAACAGGAAATAAAACGACGTGGTTGCCACGAGGAGAACAAGCGCACGGTGCACATTCCAAGAGTTGATATGATTGTTCCTTCAACTACTAGGCATACTATGACAACCACATCCGTTGTTGTCAGGACTACATCACCTCCACCATGTGACACATCGCCCCCGAGAGTGGCTACATCATCTGAGTTGATCATAAGAGGTAATGACAAAGGTACTGATCTTCCATCTCTACATGAGAATGATGAATGCCTTGTCAATTTGAATGCACCATCTGATGAGCTACCCACTACTTTGATCACACCACCTATTTTAGAGGACTACGTTGATAATTTGACTTTGCCATGTGATCAAACAACTGAAATACCAACAATTTTGAGTGCACCCATTGAATTAACTATTGATGCAAAAGAACCAATGTTTAATCATTTTGATATGACCTCTAATCTTGGTGATGATTCTGTGTTGAATGACTTATTGCATGTTTGCTTATTTAAGCATGTTGTAGCATGTAAATTTGATGCAAGTAAGGTTTATTCACCAATGTTGGGATGGTTTAATGATGAACATTGTCAATCTTTTGAAATGAATAAGAGCTTCACTTATATGTGCAAACTGAGTTGCAATATTTTCATGCCTTCTACTTCTTGTGCTGATTTTTTGGCTTTAGATTTTATGAACTATGCAAGTTACTCATCTATTCATGTGTCATATATGCAAAAATCAAGGGAAGGAAAAATGGATGACATATACATATACAACATGTACACCTTGTCTCTTTTGTTAGCCACATTTCAGATTAAGCAACGCCGATGACGGCTTTATTTTCAAGAAGGGGAGGATGATGAGGACATGACTACCTTGGATATGACCAAAAATATTGCATATATGCATATTTGTCAGGTGATTTCTAGTGCAAACTATTCAATAATCTATTTATGTTATCCAGAACAAAAATACTTCACACACTTTTGTGTTTTGTCTAATTGCAGGTGTATGGGACATTTGTACAATCCACATATGAAGATAAGGAAGAAAGAGATGTTTATTTGCTGTCCAAAAAGTTCTCCCACGTCACTTTTGGCCCAAGAGAAGATAGAGTCCAAGTCTCTCACGTTCTGGATTAAGATTCGGACTGCACAGACATACCTGACTCAAAACGCACACAAGTTTTTCATACGGACTCCGAATTGGGTGATTCTTTTTTTGTTGGAAACTAGATTTCGTGCACTTTCCAACCCAAGTGGAATCACCTTCAAATTCGGCCGGAGCGTTGAGTTGTGGACGAAACAATCTGATGCTGCAGCAGAATCCGAGTCAAACTACAAGTCCAAAGGTGTTACATCACCTCCACTTGGGCCCATTGGCCTTGTACGACCTAGATTTAGTTTTAGGCTGCCTTGGGACGTCCTCCCACCTCCTTGGCCGCCACCCCTTGCTCCTATATAAGTAGATCCATCTAGTAGCTTTTCGTTGGGATTTGTTTAGTTAAAAGTTAGCCATTGCAACTTCGTGTACTTCGTTTGTGTCCAACGACCAGACCAAGACCGCTTCCGGATCCCCACCATTATCAATACTGATAGAGGCAAAGGTGTCCCGTCTTTCGATGAGATGGTGGATTTCGCTTTGGTGGAAGTCGACTTTGACGATCCGACTACGAACGTGCGAGGACGTCGCGCCTTAGCAATCGCTAAACCAACTCCGAGAGGTTATTGACCACGCCGGAGCACGATCAACCTGACCACGAGGGTCTGTTTCCTGCGAGCAAACAAAGAGCAAGCAAGAAACTGAGATTGCAATCTGGATATTGCGAATATAAGATGAAAGCTTTATTGATCAAGGTGGGGTTCTGTGACGCCTTTGTCTGCTCGTTGAACACAAACGAAGTACGCGAAGTTGCAGCTATGGCGAACTTTTAATCTAAACAAAACCCAAAGTCTAAACGATGCCCTAAGGGCTGTATATACGGAGGAAGAGGGGGGAATTTCGTGGCCCTTGGTGGAGGGGTCCGAAATCAACCCTATCTCTTGTTTCCCACACATACGGACTCTAAAAATGGCCTATACTTATGTATTTCGAAATTACATGGGCCTGGCCCAATAATAAGGTGACGCAGCACCTAAAATAGCCTCGGGACGAAATTTATGAAGTGGCATCTTGTATATTTCGTCCAAGGCTTCGTGCACCCATTATGGTGGCTTCAAAGTCCTGAAATCATCACTTGTAACTCCGTTCTTGTTCCCCTTGCGCATGCCATCATCTCCATGCTTGTTCTTGCTCCAATGTTCATCCTTCTCCAAGCTAGGCCCTTCATTTGTAAGCAAAACAAATGTATCCAATTTAGGCAGCATCATATTCTCATGAACATTAGAATCATTACCAAGAAACGAAAGTACCTGGTAATTTAGTTGGCGTGCACGAGCTCTAGTAATTGGTCCAGTATGTATAGCAGCAGGGGCTGTGGGTGTAACAATTGTATTGATGTCCTCATCAAATACCTTATATATATTTGCAATATTCAGATTGCTTTATCATATTCTTGCTCGTTCTTCGATTGCTTGCAGGAATAGACCTTCGTGGTCAGGCTGACCGTGCTTCCGGCATCGTCAGTAACCTCAGGAGATTGGTTTAGCGATTGCCAAGGCGCAACGTCGTGCACGTCTGTAGTCGGATCGTCAAAGTCGTCTCCAGCAAATCGATAGTTATCATCTCATCGAAAGATCGGGACACCCTCGCCTCTATCAACGTCCTCGCACGTTTGTAGTCGGATCGTGAAAGTCGACTTCCACCAAAGCGATATCCATCATCTCATCGAAAGACGGGACACCTTTGCCTCTATCACGAGCTCTAGTAATTGGTCCAGTATGTATGGCAGCAGGGGCTGTGGGTGTAACAATTGTATTGATGTCCTCATCATCCTCCCCTTCTTGAAATGAAGTCGTCCTCGACGGAAGTTCATCTTCCTCACCCAAATAAGGCTTCAAATCTGCAATGTTAAAAGTGGGACTAACCCCAAAATCTGCAGGCAGCTCAAGTTTATATGCATTATCATTTATTTTCTCTAACACCTTAAAGGGACCATCAGCACGTGGCATTAACTTTGATTTGCGCAAATCAGGTGATAAAGGCGAGGGTCCCGATCTTTCGATGAGATGATAACTATCGATTTGGTGGAGACGACTTTGACGATCCGACTACAAACGTGCACGACATTGCGCCTTAGCAATCGCTAAACCAATCTCCTGAGGTTACTGACGATGCTGGAAGCATGATCAGCCTGACCACGAAGGTCTATTCCTGCAAGCAATCGAAGAACGAGCAAGAATATGATAAAGCAATCTAAATATTGCGAATATATATGAAGTATTGATAATGGTGGGGATCCATAAGCGGTCTTGGTCTGGTCGTTGGACACAAACGAAGTACACGAAGTTGCAATGGCTAACTTTTAACTAAACAAATCCCAAGGAAAAAGCTACTAGATGGATCTACTTATATAGGAGCAAGGGGTGGCGGCCAAGGAGGTGGGAGGACGTCCCAAGGCAGCCTAAAACTAACCCTAGGTCGTACAAGGCTCATGGGCCCAAGTGGAGGTGATGCAACACCTTTGGGCTTGTAGTTTGACTCGGATTCTGCTGCAACGTCAGATTGTTTCGTCTGTAACTAAGCACTCCGGACGAATTTTAAGGTGAATCTAATTGGGATGGAAAGAGGACGAAATCTAGTTTCCAACAAAAAAAGAATCACCCAATTCGGAGTCCGTATGCAAAAGTTATTGGCGTTTTGAGTCAGGTATGTTTGTGCAGTCCGAATCTGAATCCAGAACGTGAGAGACTTGGACTCTATCTTCTCTTGGCCCAAAAGTGACGTGAGAGGACTTTTTGAACACAACCTAAACATCTCCTTTTCCATTATCTTCATATGTGGATTGTACAAATGTCCCATACACCTGCAATTAGACAAAACACAAAAGTGTGTGAAGTATTTTTGTTCTGGATAACATAAATAGACTACTGAATAGTTTGCATTAGAAATCACCTGACAAATATGCATGTATGCAATATTTTTGGTCGTATCCAAGGTAGTCATGTCCCCATCATCCTTCCCTTTTTGAAAACAAAGCCGTCCTTGGCATTGCTTAATCTGAAATGTGGCTAGCAAAAGAGACAAGGTGTACATGTTGTATATATATATGTCATCCATTTTAGCTTCCCTTGATTTTTGCACATATGTCACATGTATACATGAGTAACTTTCATTGTTCATAAAATCTAAAGCCAAAAAATTATCACAAGAAGTAGAAGGCATGAAAATATTGCAACTCAGTTTGCACATATAAGTGAAGCTCTTATTCACATCAAAAGATTGGCAATGTTCATCATTAAACCATCCTAACTTCGGTGAATAAACCTTACTTGCATCAAATTTACATGCTACAACATGCTTAAATAAGCAAACATGCAATAAGTCATTGGACACAGAATCATCATCAAGATTAGAGGTCATATCAAAATGATTAAACATTGGTTCTTTTGCATCAACAGTTAATTCAATGGGTGCACTCAAAATTGTTGATATTTCAGTTGTTTGATCACATGACGCATTCATGACAGTAAAAAGAGTCTCTAAAATAGGTGGTGTGCTCAAATCAACAGGTAACTCAACACATGATGCATTCAAGTTAACTAGGCATGCTTCATTCTCATGTGAAGTTATATCATCAAGACCTTTACTGTTACCTCGCAGAGATGTAGCTGATGTAGGTACGGACGTTGACAATGTACCATACCCTTGAGATGATATCACGCTCACAATCCGAGGTGGGGCTGCTCTAGTAGGTGCAATAGTGGAGTAGCCAACCGGCGGTGGTGAGCATGAACTGGAATAGTAGTTGTTGTAGCCACCCAATGCATCCTCCTGTATTTGTCTCTCAAAGGTACAAGCATGGACATACATACCAGTAATGCAACGAGGAATATACTGAAATCTTGCCTGAATATCATGGTTCAAACCACCAAAAAATCTATTCATTGTATCATCCTCAGATTCTTCTATGTCACAATGATGCATATAAGATTTGAACTCTTGGTAGTAAGCATGAACATTGTTACTGCCTTGTTTTAATTGCTCCAATTTGCGACGCAATTCACGATGATAGTAAGGAGGAAAAAATTGTTTTCTCATTACAACTTTCAAAACTTTCCAAGTTGTGGGTTGGTTATCAATGTTTTTCTTACAATGTACACTCCACCAAACAGAAGCAAAACCAGTAAATGCTCTAATGGTAGCTCGTACTCTCTCAAGTTCAGAAAAATCATGGTGACTAAAAACTTGTTCTACTTCAAGCTCCCAAGCTAGATAAATAGCAGGATTAAATCTACCCTCAAATGATGGTAAAGAGATAACCTGACCATATGCTTGTGTGTGTTGTCCCAACTCTCGTGATGGTGAAGATGTGTCCGTCATCCAAGAACTTCTATCTCTGGAACCTGTCATGATTAGTAGAAACAAGAACCAAAATTCGAGAATAATGTTCCTATGAACTACTAGGATGTGGTTGTAAAGTGCTCACAATAAAGCAAATATCAATATCTTACAAGTTCTTACCATGCGGCAGGTGGTGACAGGCAACCAGCGGTGTCAAATAACTCCGAAGATTGTGTAAAACGATTGCCAGGGGAACGTACGTATACACGGTGTAGAAATGTGGAGCTGGGTTGGCTATATATGGTAGCAAAAGATTAGCAATAATCAATTCAGAGATGCAATGTTGAATAAACGCTCAACGACGGTACTGTGCTGGTCCTAGGCTAGACCAAACTAGAGACGCGAGCCTAGAACACTAATGAGGTCACGTCGTAGCACAAGTAGCATCAATAAAGGATATGAAGTAGCTCTGGACAGCAAGATATAAGTGAAGATCACAATAGCAGTAGACCTATTTAGAAGCTGATGTTGAGGTGCCAAATACTGAACTAGCTTCTGCAACTATTTAGATGCGGCTCGTCGCTAGCTTTCATTTGAGTACTCGCGGAGCCAAAACAGACTTCATATGAGGAAGTTATGCCTGTTTTACTGAACAGTGCACAAAACAGATTCCAATCCGAATTCAACTACGAGATTGAGTCTAGATAAATCCGAAATTTGTTTTTTTTCTCCTGTCTTTTTTTTCTCACACTTTTTTTCTTTTCCTTTCTTTTTTTTTTCTCTGACTTTTTTTTACTTTTTTTTTCTCTCGTTTTTTTTCTCTATCTTTTTTTTCTCTCTCCCTCTTTCCAAAACAAACTAGATAAGATGTAGATTCGATCAAGCGAAGAAGGGAACGATCTCAACTATGATTATGACAATGAACGGTGGGTAGCACGTGGAGGAAATTGATGGATGGGTGGTGGACAGCGGAAGGGATAACGATGCAGCGGCGACGTGACTAATGTGAACAGAACTCGAAACTCTAAACGACCTATACACTAAGACCAGCAACTCGACACGACGATGCAACCGATAATTCAACTATGCAAGCAATGAAAAGAAAATTGCAAAGGCTCAGACTGGCTTGGACAAAGGATGAATAGATCTAACTCTTTTTTGTGGATTTTTCTTGGACAATAGGTAAGAAAATAATCTAATCTAGGAAAACTGGAAATTCTCACCGAGCAACCTGAAAACTGATACAACTTGATAAAGGCGAGGGTCCTGATCTTTCGATGAGATGATAACTATCGATTTGGTGGAGACGACTTTGACGATCCGACTACAAACGTGCATGACGTTGCGCCTTAGCAATCGCTAAACCAATCTCCTGAGGTTACTGACGATGCTGGAAGCATGATCAGCCTGACCACGAAGGTCTATTCCTGCAAGCAATCGAAGAACGAGCAAGAATATGATAAAGCAATCTAAATATTGCGAATATATATGAAGTATTGATAATGGTGGGGATCCGTAGGCGGTCTTGGTCTGGTCGTTGGACACAAACGAAGTACACGAAGTTGCAATGGCTAACTTTTAACTAAACAAATCCCAAGGAAAAGCTACTAGATGGATCTACTTATATAGGAGCAAGGGGTGGCGGCCAAGGAGGTGGGAGGACGTCCCAAGGCAGCCTAAAACTAAATCTAGGTCGTACAAGGCCAATGGGCCCAAGTGGAGGTGATGTAACACCTTTGGACTTGTAGTTTGACTCGGATTCTGCTGCAGCATCAGATTGTTTCGTCCACAACTCAACGCTCCGGACGAATTTGAAGGTGACTCCAATTGGGTTGGAAAGTGCACGAAATCTAGTTTCCAACAAAAAAAGAATCACCCAATTCGGAGTCCGTATGAAAAACTTGTGTGCGTTTTGAGTCAGGTGTGTCTGTGCAGTCCGAATCTGAATCCAGAACGTGAGAGACTTGGACTCTATCTTCTCTTGGGCCAAAAGTGACGTGAGAGAACTTTTTGGATAGCAAATAAACATCTCTTTCTTCCTTATCTTCACATGTGGATTATACAAATGTCCCATACACCTGCAATTAGACAAAACACAAAAGTGTGTGAAGTATTTTTGTTCTGGATAACATAAATAGATTATTGAATAGTTTGCACTAGAAATCACCTGACAAATATGCATATATGCAATATTTTTGATCATATCCAAGGTAGTCATGTCCTCATCATCCTCCCCTTCTTGAAAATAAAGCCGTCCTCGGCGTTGCTTAATCTGAAATGTGGCTAACAAAAGAGACAAGGTGTACATGTTGTATATGTATATGTCATCCATTTTTACTTCCCTTGATTTTTGCATATATGACACATGAATAGATGAGTAACTTGCATAGTTCATAAAATCTAAAGCCAAAAAATTAGCACAAGAAGTAAAAGGCATGAAAATATTGCAACTCAGTTTGCACATATAAGTGAAGCTCTTATTCATTTCAAAAGATTGACAATGTTCATCATTAAACCATCCCAACATTGGTGAATAAACCTTACTTGCATCAAATTTACATGCTACAACATGCTTAAATAAGCAAACATGCAATAAGTCATTCAACACAGAATCATCACCAAGATCAGAGGTCATATCAAAATGATTAAACATTGGTTCTTTTGCATCAATAGTTAATTCAATGGGTGCACTCAAAATTGTTGGTATTTCAGTTGTTTGATCACATGGCAAAGTCAAATTATCAACGCAGTCCTCTAAAATAGGTGGTGTGATCAAAGTAGTGGGTAGCTCATCAGATGGTGCATTCAAATTGACAAGGCATTCATCATTCTCATGTAGAGATGGAAGATCAGTACCTTTGTCATTACCTCTTATGATCAACTCAGATGATGTAGCCACTCTCGAGGGCGATGTGTCACATGGTGGAGGTGATGTAGTCCTGACAACAACGGATGTGGTTGTCATAGTATGCCTAGTAGTTGAAGGAACAATCATATCAACTCTTGGAATGTGCACCGTGCGCTTGTTCTCCTCGTGGCCAACACGTCGTTTTATTTCCTGTTCAGCTTTGCAAGCAAGATGAAACAAATGGTCCATAGGATAACACTCTTCATGAATCAGTATCTCTTGAATATCACGGTTTAATCCTCCCCAAAATCTATCCATAAAATCATCTTCACTTTCTTCTAAAGAGGAATGCAACAAGGTAGTTTGTAAATCATCATAATATTTTGTTACAGTTTCACTACCTTGTTTTAAGTGTTGCAACTTCTTAATCATGTCACGAGTATAATAAGCAGGGACGAAAGTATGTCGCATGGTGATGAGGACATCAATACAATTGTTACACCCACAACCCCTGCTGCTATACATACTGGACCAATTACTAGAGCTCGTGCACGCCAACTAAATTACCAGGTACTTTCGTTTCTTGGTAATGATTCTAATGTTCATGAGAATATGATGCTGCCTAAATTGGATACATTTGTTTTGCTTACAAATGAAGGGCCTAGCTTGGAGAAGGATGAACATTGGAGCAAGAACAAGCATGGAGATGATGGCATGCGCAAGGGAAATAAGAACGGAGTTACAAGTGATGATTTCAGGACTTTGAAGCCACCATAATGGGTGCATGAAGCCTTGGACGAAATATACAAGATGCCACTTCATAAATTTCGTCCCGAGGCTATTTTAGGTGCTGCGTCACCTTATTATTGGGCCAGGCCCATGTAATTTCGAAATACATAAGTATAGGCTATTTTTAGAGTCCGTATGTGTGGGGAAACAAGAGATAGGGTTGATTTCGGACCCCTCCACCAAGGGCCACGAAATTCCCCCCTCTTCCTCCATATATACAGCCCTTAGGGCATCGTTTAGACTTTGGGTTTGGTTTAGATTAAAAGTTCGCCATAGCTGCAACTTCGCGTACTTCGTTTGTGTTCAACGACCAGACAAAGGCGTCACAGAACCCCACCTTGATCAATAAAGCTTTCATCTTATATTCGCAATATCCAGATTGCAATCTCAGTTTCTTGCTTGTTCTTCGTTTGCTCGCAGGAAACAGACCCTCGTGGTCAGGTTGATCGTGCTCCGGCGTGGTCAATAACCTCTCGGAGTTGGTTTAGCGATTGCTAAGGCGCGACGTGATAGAAGCGGGGGTGTCCCGATCTTTCGATGAGATGATAACTATCGATTTGGTGGAGACGACTTTGACAATCCGACTACGAACGTGCACAACGTTGCGCCTTAGCAATCGCTAAACCAATCTCCTGAGGTTACTGACGATGCTGGAAGCATGGTCAGCCTGACCACGAAGGTCTATTCCTGCAAGCAATCGAAGAACGAGCAAGAATATGATAAAGCAATCTGAATATTGCAAATATATATGAAGTATTGATAATGGTGGGGATCCGGAAGCGGTCTTGGTCTGGTCGTTGGACACAAACGAAGTACACGAAGTTGCAATGGCTAACTTTTAACTAAACAAATCCCAAGGAAAAGCTACTAGATGGATCTACTTATATAGGAGCAAGGGGTGGCGGCCAAGGAGGTGGGAGGACGTCCCAAGGCAGCCTAAAACTAAATCTTGGTCGTACAAGGCCAATGGGCCCAAGTGGAGGTGATGTAACACCTTTGGACTTGTAGTTTGACTCGGATTCTGCTGCAGCATCAGATTGTTTCGTCCACAACTCAACGCTCCGGACGAATTTGAAGGTGATTCCAATTGGGTTGGAAAGTGCACGAAATCTAGTTTCCAACAAAAAAAGAATCACCCAATTCGGAGTCCGTATGGAAAACTTGTGTGCGTTTTGAGTCAGGTATGTCTGTGCAGTCCGAATCTGAATCCAGAACGTGAGAGACTTGGACTCTATCTTCTCTTGGGCCAAAAGTGACGTGAGAGAACTTTTTGGACAGCAAATAAACATCTCTTTCTTCCTTATCTTCATATGTGGATTGTACAAATGTCCCATACACCTGCAATTAGACAAAACACAAAAGTGTGTGAAGTATTTTTGTTCTGGATAACATAAATAGATTATTGAATAGTTTGCACTAGAAATCACCTGACAAATATGCATATATGCAATATTTTTGATCATATCCAAGGTAGTCATGTCCTCATCATCCTCCCCTTCTTGAAAATAAAGCCGTCCTCGGCGTTGCTTAATCTGAAATGTGGCTAACAAAAGAGACAAGGTGTACATGTTGTATATGTATATGTCATCCATTTTTACTTCCCTTGATTTTTGCATATATGACACATGAATAGATGAGTAACTTGCATAGTTCATAAAATCTAAAGCCAAAAAATTAGCACAAGAAGTAAAAGGCATGAAAATATTGCAACTCAGTTTGCACATATAAGTGAAGCTCTTATTCATTTCAAAAGATTGACAATGTTCATCATTAAACCATCCCAACATTGGTGAATAAGCCTTACTTGCATCAAATTTACATGCTACAACATGCTTAAATAAGCAAACATGCAATAAGTCATTCAACACAGAATCATCACCAAGATCAGAGGTCATATCAAAATGATTAAACATTGGTTCTTTTGCATCAATAGTTAATTCAATGGGTGCACTCAAAATTGTTGGTATTTCAGTTGTTTGATCACATGGCAAAGTCAAATTATCAACGCAGTCCTCTAAAATAGGTGGTGTGATCAAAGTAGTGGGTAGCTCATCAGATGGTGCATTCAAATTGACAAGGCATTCATCATTCTCATGTAGAGATGGAAGATCAGTACCTTTGTCATTACCTCTTATGATCAACTCAGATGATGTAGCCACTCTCGAGGGCGATGTGTCACATGGTGGAGGTGATGTAGTCCTGACAACAACGGATGTGGTTGTCATAGTATGCCTAGTAGTTGAAGGAACAATCATATCAACTCTTGGAATGTGCACCGTGCGCTTGTTCTCCTCGTGGCCAACACGTCGTTTTATTTCCTGTTCAGCTTTGCAAGCAAGATGAAACAAATGGTCCATAGGATAACACTCTTCATGAATTAGTATCTCTTGAATATCACGGTTTAATCCTCTCCAAAATCTATCCATAAAATCATCTTCACTTTCTTCTAAAGAGGAATGCAACAAGGTAGTTTGTAAATCATCATAATATTTTGTTACAGCTTCACTACCTTGTTTTAAGTGTTGCAACTTCTTAATCATGTCACGAGTATAATAAGCAGGGACGAAAGTATGTCGCATGGCAAGTTTCAAATCATCCCAAGTAGTAGGTATATAATCAGGGTGTAACCGACAATATTCACTCCACCAAACCAAAGCATAACCAGTGAAAGAACCAACCGCAACCTTAACCTTTTTATGTTCATTGAAATTATGGGAAGCAAATATATTTTTTATGTCGAACTCCCATTCAATATATAAAGCAGGTTTAAAACGGCCATTAAATGGTGGTATAGATACATTAACCTGATCATGTGCATTTGGATGTTTGTGCACCTCTCGTGACGGTTGTGGTATTTGCAAAGGTGGTGGCACGTCTCCCGCGATCGACAAAGCCCATGAATTGACTCTGGATCCTGTCATGATTAGTAGAACAAGAAACAAAACCCAAAAATAGTGTTCGTATAACTACTAGGATGTGGTGGTAAAACGCTCACAGTAAAGCAAATATCAATGTCTTACAAGTTCTTACCATGCAGCAGGCGGTGATCGGCAACCAGCGGTGTCAAGTAACTCCGAATATTGAGTAAAGCGATTGCCAGGGGAGCGTACGTATACACGGTGTAGAAATATGTGGAGCTGGGTTGGCTATATATGGTAGCAAAAGATTAGCAATAATCAATTCAAAGATGCAATGTTGAATAAACGCTCAACGACGGTACTGTGCTGGTCCTAGGCTAGACCGAACTAGAGACGCGAGCCTAGAACACTAATGAGGTCACGTCGTAGCACAACTAGCATCAATGAAGGACACTAAGTAGCTCTGGACAGCAAGATATAAGTGAAGATCACAACGGCAGTAAAGATAATGAGGTGAAACAACAGCCAAGCAGGATATATCAACAACTTTGTCTCCAACTTTCCTCTGAAAAAGTTTGTGCCGATTTTTTTGTTTTTTTTCTTCTCTTTTTTTTCCTCACACTTTTTTTTCTTTCTCTGACTTTTTTTTTTCTCCCTTTTTTTTTCTCTCGTTTTTTTTTCTCTCTTTTTTTCTCCCTCTTTCCAAAACAAACTAGATAAGATGCAGATTGGATCAAGTGAAGATGTGAACGATCTCAACTATTATTATGACAATGAATGATGGGTAGCACGTGGTGGAAATTGATGGATGGGTGGTGGACAGCGGAAGAGATAATGATGCAGCGGTAGCGTGACTAATGTGAACAGAACTCGAAACTCTAAACGAACTAGACACTAAGACCAGCAACTCGACACGACGATGCAACCGATAATTCAACTATGCAAGCAATGAAAAGAAAATTGCAAAGGCTCAGACTGGCTTGGACCAAGGATGAATAGATCTAACTCTTTTTTGTGGCTTTTTCTTGGACAATAGGTAAGAAAATAAATCTAATCTAGGAAAACTGGAAATTCTCACCGAGCAACCTGAAAACTGATACCACTTGATAGAGGCGAGGGTCCCGATCTTTCGATGAGATGATAACTATCGATTTGGTGGAGACGACTTTGACGATCCGACTACAAACGTGAACGACGTTGCGCCTTAGCAATCGCTAAACCAATCTCCTGAGGTTACTGACGATGCTGGAAGCACGGTCAGCCTGACCACGAAGGTCTATTCCTGCAAGCAATCGAAGAACGAGCAAGAATATGATAAAGCAATCTGAATATTGCAAATATATATGAAGTATTGATAATGGTGGGGATCCGGAAGCGGTCTTGGTCTGGTCGTTGGACACAAACAAAGTACACGAAGTTGCAATGGCTAACTTTTAACTAAACAAATCCCAAGGAAAAGCTACTAGATGGATCTACTTATATAGGAGCAAGGGGTGGCGGCCAAGGAGGTGGGAGGACGTCCCAAGGCAGCCTAAAACTAAATCTAGGTCGTACAAGGCCAATGGGCCCAAGTGGAGGTGATGTAACACCTTTGGACTTGTAGTTTGACTCGGATTCTGCTGCAGCATCAGATTGTTTCGTCCACAACTCAACGCTCCGGACGAATTTGAAGGTGACTCCAATTGGGTTGGAAAGTGCACGAAATCTAGTTTCCAACAAAAAAAGAATCACCCAATTCGGAGTCCGTATGAAAAACTTGTGTGCGTTTTGAGTCAGGTGTGTCTGTGCAGTCCGAATCTGAATCCAGAACGTGAGAGACTTGGACTCTATCTTCTCTTGGGCCAAAAGTGACGTGAGAGAACTTTTTGGATAGCAAATAAACATCTCTTTCTTCCTTATCTTCACATGTGGATTATACAAATGTCCCATACACCTGCAATTAGACAAAACACAAAAGTGTGTGAAGTATTTTTGTTCTGGATAACATAAATAGATTATTGAATAGTTTGCACTAGAAATCACCTGACAAATATGCATATATGCAATATTTTTGATCATATCCAAGGTAGTCATGTCCTCATCATCCTCCCCTTCTTGAAAATAAAGCCGTCCTCGGCGTTGCTTAATCTGAAATGTGGCTAACAAAAGAGACAAGGTGTACATGTTGTATATGTATATGTCATCCATTTTTACTTCCCTTGATTTTTGCATATATGACACATGAATAGATGAGTAACTTGCATAGTTCATAAAATCTAAAGCCAAAAAATTAGCACAAGAAGTAAAAGGCATGAAAATATTGCAACTCAGTTTGCACATATAAGTGAAGCTCTTATTCATTTCAAAAGATTGACAATGTTCATCATTAAACCATCCCAACATTGGTGAATAAACCTTACTTGCATCAAATTTACATGCTACAACATGCTTAAATAAGCAAACATGCAATAAGTCATTCAACACAGAATCATCACCAAGATTAGAGGTCATATCAAAATGATTAAACATTGGTTCTTTTGCATCAATAGTTAATTCAATGGGTGCACTCAAAATTGTGGGTATTTCAGTTGTTTGATCACATGGCAAAGTCAAATTATCAACGTAGTCCTCTAAAATAGGTGGTGTGATCAAAGTAGTGGGTAGCTCATCAGATGGTGCATTCAAATTGACAAGGCATTCATCATTCTCATGTAGAGACGGAAGATCAGTACCTTTGTCATTACCTCTTATGATCAACTCAGATGATGTAGCCACTCTCGGGGGCGATGTGTCACATGGTGGAGGTGATGTAGTCCTGACAACAACGGATGTGGTTGTCATAGTATGCCTAGTAGTTGAAGGAACAATCATATCAACTCTTGGAATGTGCACCGTGCGCTTGTTCTCCTCGTGGCCAACACGTCGTTTTATTTCCTGTTCAGCTTTGCAAGCAAGATGAAACAAATGGTCCATAGGATAACACTCTTCATGAATTAGTATCTCTTGAATATCACGGTTTAATCCTCCCCAAAATCTATCCATAAAATCATCTTCACTTTCTTCTAAAGAGGAATGCAACAAGGTAGTTTGTAAATCATCATAATATTTTGTTACAGCTTCACTACCTTGTTTTAAGTGTTGCAACTTCTTAATCATGTCACGAGTATAATAAGCAGGGACGAAAGTATGTCGCATGGCAAGTTTCAAATCATCCCAAGTAGTAGGTATATAATCAGGGTGTAACCGACAATATTCACTCCACCAAACCAAAGCATAACCAGTGAAAGAACCAACCGCAACCTTAACCTTTTTATGTTCATTGAAATTATGGGAAGCAAATATATTTTTTATGTCGAACTCCCATTCAATATATAAAGCAGGTTTAAAACGGCCATTAAATGGTGGTATAGATACATTAACCTGATCATGTGCATTTGGATGTTTGTGCACCTCTCGTGACGGTTGTGGTATTTGCAAAGGCGGTGGCACGTCTCCCGCAATCGCTAAACCAACTCCGAGAGGTTATTGACCACGCCGGAGCACGATCAACCTGACCACGAAGGTCTATTCCTGCAAGCAATCGAAGAACAAGCAAGAATATGATAAAAGCAATCTGAATATCGCGAATATGTATGAAGTATTGATAATGGTGGCGATCCGAAAAGTGGTCTTGGTCTGGTCGTTGGACACAAACGAAGCACACGAAGTTGCAATGGCTAACTTTTAACTAAACAAATCCCCAGGAAAAGCTACTAGATGGATCTACTTATATAGGAGCAAGGGGTGGCAGCCAAGGAGGTGGGAGGACGTCCCAAGGCAGCCTAAAACTAAATCTAGGTCGTACAAGGCCAATGGGCCCAAGTGGAGGTGATGTAACACCTTTGGACTTGTAGTTTGACTCGGATTCTGCTGCAGCATCAGATTGTTTCGTCCACAACTCAACGCTCCGGACGAATTTGAAGGTGATTCCACTTGGGTTGGAAAGTGCACGAAATCTAGTTTCCAACAAAAAAAGAATCACCCAATTCGGAGTCCGTATGAAAAACTTGTGTGCATTTTGAGTCAGGTGTGTTTGTGCAGTCCGAATCTGAATCCAGAACGTGAGAGACTTGGACTCTATCTTCTCTTGGACCAAAAGTGACGTGAGAGGACTTTTTGAACACAACCTAAACATCTCCTTTTCCCTTATCTTCATATGTGGATTGTACAAATGTCCCATACACCTGCAATTAGACAAAACACAAAAGTGTGTGAAGTATTTTTGTTCTGGATAACATAAATAGACTATTGAATAGTTTGCATTAGAAATCACCTGGCAAATATGCATGTATGCAATATTTTTGGTCGTATCCAAGGTAGTCATGTCCTCATCATCAGGAAATCTATCCTTACGCAAATGTAACCAAACAAGATCTCCAGGTGCAAACACAACATGTTTTCTACCCTTATCTCCAGCAAGTTTATATTTAGCATTCATACGCTCAATCTTTTCCTTAGTTAACTCATGCATTTTGAAAATCAATTCAGCATGTTGTTTAGCATCAAAATTAACCTTCTCCGAAGATGGAAGAGGCAACAAATCAATAGGTGCACGAGGTAGGAAACCATACACAACTTCAAAAGGGCACATCTTAGTAGTAGAATGCAATGAACGATTATAAGAAAATTCAATATGAGGCAAGCATTCCTCCCACATTTTCTTATTATTCTTCAAAACAGCCCTAAGCATAGTAGACAACGTTCTATTGACTACTTCAGTTTGTCCATCAGTTTGGGGGTGACGAGTAGTACTAAAAAGCAGTTTAGTCCCCAACTTAGCCCATAAACATCTCCAAAAGTGGCTAAGAAATTTAGTATCACGATCTGAAACAATAGTATTTGGCACACCATGCAAGCGAATAATTTCACGAAAGAACAAATCAGCAACATTAACAGCATCATCGCTTTTATGACATAGTATAAAGTGTGCCATTTTCGAGAATCTATCCACGACAACAAATATGCTATCCCACCCCTTCTTTGTTCGAGGTAAACCTAAAACAAAGTCCATAGATATATCCTCCCAAGGAACAGTAGGTATAGGCAAAGGCATATATAAACCATGAGGATTGAGTCGTGTCTTAGCTTTTTGGCATGTAGTGCAGCGAGCAATAAAACGCTCAACATCCCGTCTCATCTTTGGCCAAAAGAAATGTGTAGCAAGTACGTCTTCCGTCTTATTCACGCCAAAGTGTCCCATTAGTCCTCCTCCATGCGCCTCCTGCAACAACAAAAGATGAACGGAGCTAGCTGGAATGCATAGCTTACTAGCACGAAACACAAATCCATCGTTAACGACAAACTTGTTCCACATTCTTCCTTCTTTACAATTCTGCATTACATCTTTAAAATCAGCATCCTGCACATATTGATCTTTGATGGTCTCCAAACCAAATATTTTGAAGTCAAGTTGTGAAAGCATAGTATAGCAACGAGACAATGCATCAGCAATAACATTTTCTTTTCCCTTCTTGTGTTTAATGACATAAGGGAAAGTCTCAATGAATTCAACCCATTTAGCATGTCTACGATTCAGTTTAGCTTGACTTTTAATATGTTTCAAAGATTCATGATCAGAATGTATAACAAATTCTTTGGGCCATAAATAATGTTGCCATGTTTCTAAAGTCCGAACAAGAGCATATAATTCTTTATCATAAGTAGAATAATTCAAACTAGGCCCACTCAATTTTTCAGAAAATTATGCAACAGGTTTGCCATCTTGTAATAATACACCTCCTAATCCAATTCCACTAGCATCACATTCAAGCTCAAAAGTCTTATTAAAATGAGGAAGTTGGAGTAAAGGAGCATGTGTCAACTTATCTTTCAATACCGTGAAGGCTTCTTCCTGTGCGGTACCCCAAAGAAAAGACACATCTTTCTTTGTAAGCTCATTGAGAGGTGCAGCAATGGTGCTGAAATCTCTCACAAAACGCCTATAGAATCCAGCGAGGCCAAGAAAACTCCTCACTTGTGTGACCGTTTTGGGCTGCGGCCAACTCTCAATAGCTTCAATCTTGGCTTTATCAACTTCAATTCCCTGTGGAGTAACAACATAGCCAAGAAAAGACACTCGGTCGGTGCAAAAGGTGCACTTCCCAAGGTTACCAAACAAACGTGCATCACGTAGAGCAATAAAAACAGCAAGTAAATGTTCCAAATGTTCTTCCAAAGATCTGCTATAAATCAGTATATCATCAAAATAGACTACCACAAATCATCCAATGAAAGCACGTAAAACTTCGTTCATTAGCCTCATGAAACTACTAGGCGCATTAGTTAACCCAAAAGGCATGACTAACCACTCATATAATCCAAACTTAGTTTTAAATGCTGTTTTCCATTCATCCCCCAATTTCATACGAATTTGATGGTATCCACTACGTGATAGAGGCGGGGTGTCCCGATCTTTCGATGAGATGATAACTATCGATTTGGTGGAGACGACTTTGACAATCCGACTACAAACATGCACGACGTTGCGCCTTAGCAATTGCTAAACCAACTCCGAGAGGTTATTGACCACGCTGGAGCACAATCAACCTGACCACGAAGGTCTATTCCTGCAAGCAATCGAAGAACGAGCAAGAATATGATAAAGCAATCTGAATATTGCGAATATATATGAAGTATTGATAATGGTGGGGATCCGTAAGCGGTCTTGGTCTGGTCGTTGGACACAAACGAAGTACACGAAGTTGCAATGGCTAACTTTTAACTAAACAAATCCCAAGGAAAAGCTACTAGATGGATCTACTTATATAGGAGCAAGGGGTGGCGGCCAAGGAGGTGGGAGGACGTCCCAAGGCAGCCTAAAACTAAATCTAGGTCGTACAAGGCCAATGGGCCCAAGTGGAGGTGATGTAACACCTTTGGACTTGTAGTTTGACTCGGATTCTGCTGCAGCATCAGATTGTTTCGTCCACAACTCAACGCTCCGGACGAATTTGAAGGTGACTCCAATTGGGTTGGAAAGTGCACGAAATCTAGTTTCCAACAAAAAAAGAATCACCCAATTCGGAGTCCGTATGAAAAACTTGTGTGCGTTTTGAGTCAGGTGTGTCTGTGCAGTCCGAATCTGAATCCAGAACGTGAGAGACTTGGACTCTATCTTCTCTTGGGCCAAAAGTGACGTGAGAGAACTTTTTGGATAGCAAATAAACATCTCTTTCTTCCTTATCTTCACATGTGGATTATACAAATGTCCCATACACCTGCAATTAGACAAAACACAAAAGTGTGTGAAGTATTTTTGTTCTGGATAACATAAATAGATTATTGAATAGTTTGCACTAGAAATCACCTGACAAATATGCATATATGCAATATTTTTGATCATATCCAAGGTAGTCATGTCCTCATCATCCTCCCCTTCTTGAAAATAAAGCCGTCCTCGGCGTTGCTTAATCTGAAATGTGGCTAACAAAAGAGACAAGGTGTACATGTTGTATATGTATATGTCATCCATTTTTACTTCCCTTGATTTTTGCATATATGACACATGAATAGATGAGTAACTTGCATAGTTCATAAAATCTAAAGCCAAAAAATTAGCACAAGAAGTAAAAGGCATGAAAATATTGCAACTCAGTTTGCACATATAAGTGAAGCTCTTATTCATTTCAAAAGATTGACAATGTTCATCATTAAACCATCCCAACATTGGTGAATAAACCTTACTTGCATCAAATTTACATGCTACAACATGCTTAAATAAGCAAACATGCAATAAGTCATTCAACACAGAATCATCACCAAGATTAGAGGTCATATGAAAATGATTAAACATTGGTTCTTTTGCATCAATAGTTAATTCAATGGGTGCACTCAAAATTGTTGGTATTTCAGTTGTTTGATCACACAGCAACTCGACACGACGATGCAACCGATAATTCAACTATGCAAGCAATGAAAAGAAAATTGCAAAGGCTCAGACTGGCTTGGACAAAGGATGAATAGATCTAACTCTTTTTTGTGGATTTTTCTTGGACAATAGGTAAGAAAATAAATCTAATCTAGGAAAACTGGAAATTCTCACCGAGCAACCTGAAAACTGATACCACTTGATAGAGGCGAGGGTGTCCCGATCTTTCGATGAGATGATAACTATCGATTTGGTGGAGACGACTTTGACGATCCGACTACAAACGTGCACGACGTTGCGCCTTAGCAATCGCTAAACCAACTCCGAGAGGTTATTGACCACGCTGGAGCACGATCAACCTGACCACGAAGGTCTATTCCTGCAAGCAATCGAAGAACGAGCAAGAATATGATAAAGCAATCTGAATATTGCGAATATATATGAAGTATTGATAATGGTGGGGATCCGTAAGCGGTCTTGGTCTGGTCGTTGGACACAAACGAAGTACACGAAGTTGCACTGGCTAACTTTTAACTAAACAAATCCCAAAGTCTAAACGATGCCCTAAGGGCTGTATATATGGAGGAAGAGGGGGGAATTTCATGGCCCTTGGTGGAGGGGTCCGAAATCAACCCTGTCTCTTGTTTCCCCACACATACGGACTCTAAAAATAGCCTGATGAGGACATCAATACAATTGTTACACCCACAGCCCCTGCTGCTATACATACTGGACCAATTACTAGAGCTTGTGCACGCCAACTAAATTACCAGGTACTTTCGTTTCTTGGTAATGATTCTAATGTTCATGAGAATATGATGCTGCCTAAATTGGATACATTTGTTTTGCTTACAAATGAAGGGCCTAGCTTGGAGAAGGATGAACATTGGAGCAAGAACAAGCATGGAGATGATGGCATGCGCAAGGGGAACAAGAACGGAGTTACAAGTGATGATTTCAGGACTTTGAAGCCACCATAATGGGTGCATGAAGCCTTGGACGAAATATACAAGATGCCACTTCATAAATTTCGTCCCGAGGCTATTTTAGGTGCTGCGTCACCTTATTATTGGGCCAGGCCCATGTAATTTCGAAATACATAAGTATAGGCTATTTTTAGAGTCCGTATGTGTGGGGAAACAAGAGATAGGGTTGATTTCGGACCCCTCCACCAAGGGCCACGAAATTCCCCCCTCTTCCTCCATATATACAGCCCTTAGGGCATCGTTTAGACTTTGGGTTTTGTTTAGATTAAAAGTTCGCCATAGCTGCAACTTCGCGTACTTCGTTTGTGTTCAACGACCAGACAAAGGCGTCAGAGAACCCCACCTTGATCAATAAAGCTTTCATCTTATATTCGCAATATCCAGATTGCAATCTCAGTTTCTTGCTTGTTCTTCGTTTGCTCGCAGGAAACAGACCCTCGTGTGATAGAGGCGGGGGTCCCGATCTTTCGATGAGATGATAACTATCGATTTGGTGAGGATGACTTTGACGATCCGACTACAAACGTGCACGACGTTGCGCCTTAGCAATCGCTAAACCAACTCCGAGAGGTTATTGACCACGCTGGAGCACAATCAACCTGACCACGAAGGTCTATTCCTGCAAGCAATCGAAGAACAAGCAAGAATATGATAAAGCAATCTGAATATTACGAATATATATGAAGTATTGATAATGGTGGGGATCCGTAAGCGGTCTTGGTCTGGTCGTTGGACACAAACGAAGTACACGAAGTTGCAATGGCTAACTTTTAACTAAACAAATCCCAAGGAAAAGCTACTAGATGGATCTACTTATATAGGAGCAAGGGGTGGCGGTCAAGGAGGTGGGAGGACGTCCCAAGGCAGCCTAAAACTAAATCTAGGTCGTACAAGGCCAATGGGCCCAAGTGGAGGTGATGTAACACCTTTGGACTTGTATTTGACTCGGATTCTGCTGTAGCATCAGATTGTTTCGTCCACAACTCAACGCTCCGGAAGAATTTGAAGGTAATTCCAATTGGGTTGGAAAGTACACGAAATCTAGTTTCCAACAAAAAAAGAATCATCCAATTCGGAGTCCGTATGAAAAACTTGTGTGCGTTTTGAGTCAGGTATGTCTGTGCAGTCCGAATCTGAATCCAGAACGTGAGAGACTTGGACACTATCTTCTCTTGGGCCAAAAGTGACGTGAGAGAACTTTTTTGACAGCAAATAAACATCTCTTTCTTCCTTATCTTCATATGTGGATTGTACAAATGTCCCATACACCTACAATTAGACAAAACACAAAAGTGTGTGAAGTATTTTTGTTCTGGATAACATAAATAGATTATTGAATAGTTTGCACTAGAAATCACCTGACAAATATGCATATATGCAATATTTTTGGTCATATCCAAGGTAGTCATGTCCTCATCATCCTCCCCTTCTTGAAAATAAAGCCGTCCTCGGCGTTGCTTAATCTGAAATGTGGCTAACAAAAGAGACAAGGTGTACATGTTGTATATGTATATGTCATCCATTTTTACTTCCCTTGATTTTTGCATATATGACACATGAATAGATGAGTAACTTGCATAGTTCATAAAATCTAAAGCCAAAAAGTTAGCACAAGAAGTAGAAGGCATGAAAATATTGCAACTCAGTTTGCACATATAAGTGAAGCTCTTATTCATTTCAAAAAATTGACAATGTTCATCATTAAACCATCCCAACATTGGTGAATAAACCTTACTTGCATCAAATTTACATGCTACAACATGCTTAAATAAGCAAACATGCAATAAGTCATTCAACACAGAATCATCACCAAGATTAGAGGTCATATCAAAATGATTAAACATTGGTTCTTTTGCATCAATAGTTAATTCAATGGGTGCACTCAAAATTGTTGGTATTTCAGTTGTTTGATCACATGGCAAAGTCAAATTATCAACGTAGTCCTCTAAAATAGGTGGTGTGATCAAAGTAGTGGGTAGCTCATCAGATGGTGCATTCAAATTGACAAGGCATTCATCATTCTCATGTAGAGATGGAAGATCAGTACCTTTGTCATTACCTCTTATGATCAACTCAGATGATGTAGCCACTCTCGGGGGTGATGTGTCACATGGTGGAGGTGATGTAGTCCTGACAACAACGGATGTGGTTGTCATAGTATGCCTAGTAGTTGAAGGAACAATCATATCAACTCTTGGAATGTGCAGCGTGCGCTTGTTCTCCTCGTGGCCAACACGTCGTTTTATTTCCTGTTCAGCTTTGCAAGCAAGATGAAACAAATGGTCCATAGGATAACACTCTTCATGAATTAGTATCTCTTGAATATCACGGTTTAATCCTCCCCAAAATCTATCCATAAAATCATCTTCACTTTCTTCTAAAGAGGAATGCAACAAGGTAGTTTGTAAATCATCATAATATTTTGTTATAGTTTCACTACCTTGTTTTAAGTGTTGCAACTTCTTAATCATGTCACGAGTATAATAAGCAGGGACGAAAGTATGTCGCATGGCAAGTTTCAAATCATCCCAAGTAATAGGTATATAATCAGGGTGTAACCGACAATATTCACTCCACCAAACCAAAGCATAACCAGTGAAAGAACCAACCGCAACCTTAACCTTTTTATGTTCATTGAAATTATGGGAAGCAAATATATTTTTTATGTCGAACTCCCATTCAATATATAAAGCAGGTTTAAAACGGCCATTAAATGGTGGTATAGATACATTAACCTGATCATGTGCATTAGGATGTTTGTGCACCTCTCGTGAGGGTTGTGGTATTTGCAAAGGTGGTGGCACGTCTCCCGCGATCGACAAAGCCCATGAATTGACTCTGGATCCTGTCATGATTAGTAGAACAAGAAACAAAACCCAAAAATAATGTTCCTATAACTACTAGGATGTGGTGGTAAAACGCTCACAGTAAAGCAAATATCAATGTCTTACAAGTTCTTACCATGCAGCAGGCGGTGATCGGCAACCAGCGGTGTCAAGTAACTCCGAATATTGAGTAAAGCGATTGCCAGGGGAGCGTACGTATACACGGTGTAGAAATATGTGGAGCTGGGTTGGCTATATATGGTAGCAAAAGATTAGCAATAATCAATTCAAAGATGCAATGTTGAATAAACGCCCAACGACGGTACTGTGCTGGTCCTAGGCTAGACCGGACTAGAGACGCGAGCCTAGAACACTAATGAGGTCACGGCGTAGCACAACTAGCATCAATGAAGGATAGTAAGTAGCTCTTGACAGCAAGATATAAGTGAAGATCACAACAACAGTGAAGATAATGAGGTGAAACAACAGCCAAGCAGGATATATCAACAACTTTGTCTCCAACTTTCCTCTGAAAAAGTTTGTGCCGATTTTCTGATAAATTCTTTCAAAGAATGCTACTAACTCAAGATTTCCAATGCAAAAAGAATCACTCAATTCCGAGTTGATATGAGGAGTCAAAGAATTCTAAAACTGGCCTGAAAAATTGGAACAAGCTGTGTTCACGAACTTCGGAGGGCAAAAAGACCTATTTAGAAGCCGATTTTGAGGTGTCAAATATTGAACTAGCTTCTGCAACTATTTAGATGCGGCTCCTCGCTATCTTTCATTTGAGTACTCGCGGAGGCAAAATGGACTTCGTATGAGGAAGTTATGCCTGTTTTACTGAACAGTGCACAAAACAGATTCCAATCTGAATTCAACTACGAGATTGAGTCTAAAAAGATCCGAATTTTGTTTTTTTTTCTTCTCTCTTTTTTTTCCTCACACTTTCTTTTTCTTTCTCTCCTTTTTTTTTCTCTGACTTTTTTTTCCTTTTTTTTCTCTCTTTTTTTTCTTTCTTTTTTTCTCCCTCTTTCCAAAACAAACTAGATAAGATGCAGATTGGATCAAGTGAAGATGTGAACGATCTCAACTATTATTATGACAATGAATGGTGGGTAGCACGTGGTGGAAATTGATGGATGGGTGGTGGACAGCGGAAGAGATAATGATGCAGCGGTGGCGTGACTAATGTGAACAGAACTCGAAACTCTAAACGAACTAGACACTAAGACCAGCAACTGACACGACGATGCAACCGATAATTCAACTATGCAAGCAATGAATAGAAAATTGCAAAGGCTCAGACTGGCTTGGATAAAGGATGAACAGATCTAACTTTTTTTTGTGGCTTTTTCTTGGACAATAGGTAAGAAAAAAATCTAATCTAGGAAAAACTGGAAATTCTCACCGAGCAACCTGAAAACTGATACCACTTGATAGAGGCGGGGTGTCCCGATCTTTCGATGAGATGATAACTATCGATTTGGTGGAGACGACTTTGACAATCCGACTACAAACGTGCATGACGTTGCGCCTTAGCAATTGCTAAACCAACTCCGAGAGGTTATTGACCACGCTGGAGCACAATCAACCTGACCACGAAGGTCTATTCCTGCAAGCAATCGAAGAACGAGCAAGAATATGATAAAGCAATCTGAATATTGCGAATATATATGAAGTATTGATAATGGTGGGGATCCGTAAGCGGTCTTGGTCTGGTCGTTGGACACAAACGAAGGACACGAAGTTGCAATGGCTAACTTTTAACTAAACAAATCCCAAGGAAAAGCTACTAGATGGATCTACTTATATAGGAGCAAGGGGTGGCGGCCAAGGAGGTGGGAGGACGTCCCAAGGCAGCCTAAAACTAAATCTAGGTCGTACAAGGCTAATGGGCCCAAGTGGAGGTGATGTAACACCTTTGGACTTGTAGTTTGACTCGGATTCTGCTGCAGCATCAGATTGTTTCGTCCACAACTCAACGCTCCGGACGAATTTGAAGGTGACTCCAATTGGGTTGGAAAGTGCACGAAATCTAGTTTCCAACAAAAAAAGAATCACCCAATTCGGAGTCCGTATGAAAAACTTGTGTGTGTTTTGAGTCAGGTGTGTCTGTGCAGTCCGAATCTGAATCCAGAACGTGAGAGACTTGGACTCTATCTTCTCTTGGGCCAAAAGTGACGTGAGAGAACTTTTTGGACAGCAAATAAACATCTCTTTCTTCCTTATCTTCATATGTGGATTATACAAATGTCCCATACACCTGCAATTAGACAAAACACAAAAGTGTGTGAAGTATTTTTGTTCTGGATAACATAAATAGATTATTGAATAGTTTGCACTAGAAATCACCTGACAAATATGCATATATGCAATATTTTTGATCATATCCAAGGTAGTCATGTCCTCATCACTACGCAAATCAACTTTGGAGAGTATTGTAGAGCCACTTAATTCATCAAGCATATCATCTAGCCTAGGAATAGGATGACGATAACGAATAGTAATATTATTAATGCCTCTACAATCAACACACATGCGCGATGTACCATCCTTTTTCGGCACTAGAATAATAGGAACAGCACAAGGACTAAGGGATTCGCGTATATAACCTTTGTCGAGAAGCTCTTGTACTTGACGCATAATCTCCTTCGTCTCCTCTGGATTGGTACGGTATGGCGCACGGTTTGGCAGTGAAGCACCGGGAATTAAGTCAATCTGATGCTCAATCCCTCGAATAGGTGGTAATCCCGGTGGCACGTCTTGTGGAAAGACGTCAGCGAACTCCTGCAAAATGTTAGTGATAGCAGGAGGCAAAGAGGAAGGCACGTCCTCGAATGAAAATAATGCCTCTTTGCACACAAAAGCATAGCAAACAGATTTGCTGAAATCTAGCTCATCAATATCAGATTTGGTGGCAAATAAACATGCCCTTTTCTTTAATTTCAGAAGCAACACTAGATGGTTTATGATTAGGCTTCATTTGTTGCTCAAATTCTTTTGCCACAATCTGATTTTCACTCTTATTCTTCTCCTGTTTTGCTTTATTAGCTCTATTAATATCATCTTTCAAAATAGAATCAGAAGTCATAGGAAGCAAAGTAATATTTTTATCCTTATGAACAAGAGTATACTGATTGTTTCTACCATGGTGTACAGAATTTTTATCAAATTGCCATGGTCTACCAAGTAATAAGGAACATGCTTGCATAGGTACCACATCACAATCAACATAATCAGCATATGTAGAGATACTAAAATGCACACGAACAGTACGTGTTACCTTAACCTTGCCGCTGTTGTTGAACCATTGGATGTAGTAAGGATGTGGATGTGGTCTTGTGGTGAGAGAAAGCTTCTCCACCATCTCCATGCTAGCCAAGTTGTTGCAGCTCCCTCCCTCTATGATGACGCGCACAGAACGTTCCTTCACAACTCCCTTGGTATGGAACAAATTGTGCCTCTGATTTTGCTCAGCTTGTGTGACCTGCACACTCAAAACACGTTGAGCAACTAAACATTCATACCTGTCAGCGTCTTCAGGAGCCATGTATTGCGTCTCATGATCAGAATCATCTCCACCATGTTCTTCACGTGTAATAAGAGTCAAAGTCTCCTCATCATAGTCACTAGCGGACTCATATCCACCATCTGCGGTAGCAATCATCACACGCGGAGATTTGCATTCTCTCGCATAATGACCTCCTCCCTTACAACGACGACAAATAATATCACTTGTGTGCCCTGTTGATGCCATGGAAGAAGAAGAACTCTGTGCAGGCCCAGCAGGTGCGCTCTTGGCAGATAATGGTAGTTGTGCCTGTTTTCTTGTATCACGACTGGAGGAGGCACCTGATTGAGGTGCTGGTGCAGTTGAAGTAGAAGATGCACGCGGTGTCCATGATGAAGGTCGGCCTGCAGAAAAGTTAGCTTGTCCAATGCTTGTCGATCCTGCACTTCACGTTCAGCTTTACAAGCAAGATGGAATAAACGAGTGATATTAGTATACTCCTTATAGTCTAGAATGGTCTGAATCTCTCTATTTAATCCACCCAGAAAACGTGCAAGCATAGCTTCATTCTCCTCAACAATACCACATCTAATCATGCCAGTTTGTAATTCCTGATAATATTCTTCTACAGAATTTTTCCCTTGTCTTAAACGCTGCAATTTTTGAAGCAATTCACGTTGATAATATGGTGGAAGACAACGCGTACGCATAGCAGTTTTCAAAGCAGCCCAAGTAGTTGGAATGGGATATAATCTACAATGTTCAGACCACCATACACATGCAAAACTAGTGAAAGCACAAACAGCAGCAACAACCCGCTCTCCTCGGGATATTGTAAACATGTAAAACGTTGTTCAGTTTCTAACTCCCAAGTAAGATACATATCAGGAACATATCTACCCTCAAATGGTGGAATATTCAATTTCAGTTTAGGAATATGCACATCATCTCGTACCTGAGGTGGTGGTGCAGGCCTACCATTACGAATATATACCTGAGGTCGACCTGCTGGTGGTGGTGCTGGTGGGTGCACGTAGTTCTGATTTTGATCAACCTCATCCTCATAATCGCCCGCATACTCATCATCCTCCTGGGTACCAGCAGCAGCACAGGAGCCAAAGAAGCATCAATAACAGGAACAGCAGCACCAGAAGTTTGGCCATCCTCAATAGGAACACGCTTCGCTCGTCCATACTGATTCGGAAGGATGCGTTGTTGTTGGTGTTGCAGAGGTGCGATAGGTGCAGCCGGCGGTGGTGGTGGTAAACGCGCGAGCAATTCATTAAACTTGCTATCAAGCTTTGTTTGGAACGTCTTCTCCATGCCATCTATCTTCTCCATGGCCTCGTCAAATCTGTTTAGCACATCTTTGATAGAGGCAGGGTGTCCCGATCTTTCGATGAGATGATAACTATCGATTTGGTGGAGACGACTTTGACGATCCGACTACAAACGTGCAATGACGTTGTGCCTTAGCAATCGCTAAACCAACTTCGAGAGGTTATTGACCACGCCGGAGCACGATCAACCTGACCAGAAGATCTATTCCTGCAAGCAATCGAAGAACAAGCAAGAATATGATAAAAGCAATCTGAATATCGCGAATATGTATGAAGTATTGATAATGGTGGGGATCCGAAAAGTGGTCTTGGTCTGGTCGTTGGACACAAACGAAGCACACGAAGTTGCAATGGCTAACTTTTAACTAAACAAATCCCCAGGAAAAGTTACTAGATGGATCTACTTATATAGGAGCAAGGGGTGGCAGCCAAGGAGGTGGGAGGACGTCCCAAGGCAGCCGAAAACTAAATCTAGGTCGTACAAGGCCAATGGGCCCAAGTGGAGGTGATGTAACACCTTTGGACTTGTAGTTTGACTCGGATTCTGCTGCAGCATCAGATTGTTTCGTCCACAACTCAATGCTCCGGACGAATTTGAAGGTGATTCCAATTGGGTTGGAAAGTGCACGAAATCTAGTTTCCAACAAAAAAAGAATCACCCAATTCGGAGTCCGTATGAAAAACTTGTGTGCATTTTGAGTCAGGTGTGTTTGTGCAGTCCGAATCTGAATCCAGAACGTGAGAGACTTGGACTCTATCTTCTCTTGGACCAAAAGTGACATGAGAGAACTTTTTGGACAGCAAATAAACATCTCTTTCTTCCTTATCTTCATATGTGGATTGTACAAATGTCTCATACACCTGCAATTAGACAAAACACAAAAGTGTGTGATGTATTTTTGTTCTGGATAACATAAATAGATTATTGAATAGTTTGCACTAGAAATCACCTGACGAATATGCATATATGCAATATTTTTGGTCATATCCAAAGTAGTCATGTCCTCATCATCCTCCCCTTCTTGAAAATAAAGCCGTCCTCGGCGTTGCTTAATCTGAAATGTGGCTAACTGATAGAGGCGAGGGTGTCCCGATCTTTCGATGAGATGATAACTATCGATTTGGTGGAGACGACTTTGACGATCCGACTACAAACGTGCACGACGTTGCGCCTTAGCAATCGCTAAACCAATCTCCTGAGGTTACTGACGCTGCCGGAAGCACGGTCAGCCTGACCACGAAGGTCTATTCCTGCAAGCAATCGAAGAACGAGCAAGAATATGATAAAGCAATCTAAATATTGCAAATATATATGAGGTATTGATAATGGTGGGGATCCGGAAGCGGTCTTGGTCTGGTCGTTGGACACAAACAAAGTACACGAAATTGCAGTGGCTAACTTTTAACTAAACAAATCCCAAAGTCTAAACGATGCCCTAAGGGCTGTATATATGGAGGAAGAGGGGGGAATTTCGTGGCCCTTGGTGGAGGGGTCCGAAATCAACCCTATCTCTTGTTTCCCCACACATACGGACTCTAAAAATAGCCTATACTTATGTATTTCGAAATTACATGGGCCTGGCCCAATAATAAGGTGACGCAGCACCTAAAATAGCCTCGGGACGAAATTTATGAAGTGGCATCTTGTATATTTCGTCCAAGGTATCATGCACCCATTATGGTGGCTTCAAAGTCCTGAAATCATCACTTGTAACTCTGTTCTTGTTCCCCTTGCGCATGTCATCATCTCCATGCTTGTTCTTGCTCCAATGTTCATCCTTCTCCAAGCTAGGCCCTTCATTTGTAAGCAGAACAAATGTATCCAATTTAGGCAGCATCATATTCTCATGAACATTAGAATCATTACCAAGAAACGAAAGTACCTGGTAATTTAGTTGGCGTGCACGAGCTCTAGTAATTGGTCCAGTATGTATAGCAGCAGGGGCTGTGGGTGTAACAATTGTATTGATGTCCTCATCAGTTAGAGGCTTGACATGGCAATATGGGAGGCATGATATAGCAAAGTGGTAGGTATCACAGCATAGGAACAGATCGAGAATCTAGCAAGCAAAGATAGAAGTGATTTCGAGGGTATGGTCATATTGCTTGAGATCCCGCAAGGAAGAAGAACGAGTCCATGAAGAAGGCAAACAGACGTAGTCGAACGGTCCTCACAAACGCGACGTTATTGGAACTAATCCGAAGAAGCAACACCGGAAAGAAGCAAACAACATAGTAAACAACCATCGCATAAGCATGGCACGATGCACAACCAAGTATGATGCGTGTCCGGTTTAATGAGGCATGGCATGGCAAAGTGCACAAACAATCCTACAAATTAAGTGGAGCTCAATATGTTGCATATTGACGAAACACCACGTGACTTGTTTAGTTCTCTCTCATTTAGGTACCCATCAATATTAAATGTTCTTAAACATGGCAAGGGGTGGAGCAAATGAAAACTACCTATCTAGGCAAGTTTAAATGAGGCCGGAACAACAAGAAACAAGTCCGGCAAAATCCTTATGTGCATATTTTAGACATAGTACTGTTCTGCCCTAAGCCATATTTTAAAGTTGTTAAACATGCAAAGAAAGTACACCATGTTAAACTAGGCATTTTTCTACCCCATTTACATATAAAGTTTATTTAAAACCGAGCTACGGTTATTTAGTTATGAAATAAAGCATTTTAATATGTTATTTAAGAAAAATTAAACAAACAGCATTTTAAACATTTTAAACATGCGTGGAAGTTGGATATTATGAATCTAGATGCAATTCTAAGCATTTTTCATATTTGAAGTTTTTACAAATGATGTTTGGTTATATAGTTATTAAATGCATGGACTTGAAGGGCTTTTCTACAAACCAGCAGTGTCTGGATAATTAGGAAAATTGCAGATCTGTTAAAAAACATATATGGGCCGAATCAGAGGTTGGCCCAACAGTGGAAGGGAAAAAAAAGGAGGGGCGTTGTCACACGTTCATGCATTAGAGTGTTGCATCATGTTTACTTTTCCAGAAACTTGAAATGGGGATGACAGAACCCCCAGCACCCCCCTGAAAACAACTAGGGTTTACTAAAATCATTTTCAATGAACCTGAAATGCCCTTCTAAAAAGTCCACCCTTTTTGTCTTGGGTTAGAACCTCTGACAAAATGGGTTCACATTTTTCTAGGTCATCACAAGATCATTGAATTAAATCATATGTAACTTGCATTTGGGCATTTAAATGCTAGTAAATATTTTAAATGTCCAAATAATCCCATACGAAAATGTTCCATGTTGGATATGTTCCATACAGTGAACATGTGTAGTTTGGTGATTTTTGGAGATGCCTAGGTATTTTTAGAAATGCCACAAACTTACAGAAATAAAAGAAAACAGAAATAAAAGAAAACAGAAATAAAAGAAAACCGCTTACCTGGCCGCAGCCCACCTGGCAGCCCAGCACTGTGCTGGCCCGTGCCAGCCAGCTGCTTCCTCCCGCCAGGCAGGCAGGCAGGAGGTGACGCCGGCGCACAAGAGCTCGCCACCGCGCCACCTGCTTGCCGCTCGCGCCCATGGACACATGGGCGAGCCCCACATCGTCGCCCGACCGCCTGGACACACCCCTTCTCCCCGTGCCTCTCTCCCTCGCCCTCTTCCGCCATGGCCGACGCCCCTGCCGCCGCACCGTCGACGTAGCCGCGCTCTCGTCGTCCTCGCGCTGCGCCACCGTGTCCAGAAGCTCCGCCGCCCTCCTCCCCTTCGAGCAAGCCGAGCCCCGAGCGCTCGCTTGCCCCGAAGCCACTGCAACGAGCTCGCCCGACTCCGCCACCGTTGGAGATCCCTTCCGCCATCCCCACCACACCAGCTCGTCCCCGACCTCGCGGTCTGCTTCGTCGTGTTCGCCGTGAGCTCAGCCACCTCCCCATCCTTCCCGTTCTCTCTCTCGAGCACCGTAGCGACCGCACGAAGCTTCACTGCAACGCGCTGCCGCCGCCGACGCTCCGGCCACCCAACGGCCACACCACCTTGTCCACTACACCCATCACATCGCCAGGAACCCGTAGCACCACCACACGCCCCTTGCCATGCCCCTAGCGACGAGCCCGAGCTCACCCGAGCTCTGGCCACCGCCACGCTCGTCGCTGGCGTCGTTTCCGGCCACCCCAGCTCCACCCACTGCCACCACTCGACGCGGCTTGCTCCCAGCTACGCGTAGGAGGTCTCCGCCATCCATTTGGTCGTCGGAGTGGAAAACCCACATTGCCCCGCCACGTCTGGCATCGCCGGCGGCTAAATGCTGGCGAGTTTGACCTATTGACCCAGTTTGACCTCGAGTGGGTCCAGTTTGACCCCCTGGGTCTATGACAAGTGGGCCCCGCCCTGCTAATTAACGTTCGTTTAGTGCTAACTAAACTTAGTTAGTTTAACTAACTACTGACAGACGGGACCCACTGGTCAGTTTGACCTGGGTCGGCTCCGTTGACCGCTGACATCACCATGACGCACTGCTGACGCAATAAGTATTTTCTCGATTTACTTTTATACAGGAAATTCCAAAAAATACTACAAACTTCAAAAATTCAAAGAAATTAATCTGTAACTCCAAATGCAAAGATTTATATATGAAATTTGATCGGAAAATCCAACCTTTCCATCTGTAATGGTTTTGTGCATGATAGAACACTTTAACCTTGCTGTTTAAGTGAAACAAGCTAATGCACTTATATGACTTAATAACATGAGCTTTCATTTGAATCTTTGAGTCAAATAGACTCAAACCAACATGTTTTACAATGCATTAGCCAGGACACACCATATTGCCATGTCATAGCATGCATCATATTGTTGCATATTGCCATGTGATGATTGTGTTCTGTGGTGTCTTTCATGGTAGGTTCTGCCTCCAAGGACACCTTCGAATATCCGACTGAAGGGCAGTACCCTACTACTACTCCATCAGGCAAGCAGCCCCATTGATCATATCGATACAATACCATGTTCTCGCTCATGCTCTCATTTTCTGCGTTTAAGACAACAACGTTTCAAACTGTTGTGTACCGCGGTAGTTGAATCCTTTTCCTCTGCATGACCTATCATTGCCACAGTAACTAGATGAAACCCACTAGCATGTGTAGGAGTTGATTGAGCCATGTCTGTGTTTCCTACCTTGCTATGCCTGCTATGCTTAGAGTTGTGTTGATAGAGGTAAAGGTGTCCCGTCTTTCGATGAGATGATGGATATCGCTTTGGTGGAAGTCGACTTTGACGAACCGACTACGAACGTGCGAGGACGTCGCGCCTTAGCAATCGCTAAACCAACTCCGAGAGGTTATTGACCATGCCTGAGCACGATCAACCTAACTACGAGGGTCTGTTTCCTGCGAGCAAACGAAGAACAAGCAAGAAACTAAGATTGCAATCTGGATATTGCGAATATAAGATGAAAGCTTTATTGATCAAGGTGGGGTTCTGTGACGCCTTTGTCTGGTCGTTGAACACAAACGAAGTACGCGAAGTTGCAGCTATGGCGAACTTTTAATCTAAACAAAACCCAAAGTCTAAACGGTGCCCTAAGGGCTGTATATATGGAGGAAGAGAGGGGGAATTTCGTGGCCCTTGGTGGAGGGGTCCGAAATCAACCCTATCTCTTGTTTCCCCACACATACGGACTCTAAAAATAGCCTATACTTATGTATTTCGAAATTACATGGGCCTGGCCCAATAAAAAGGTGACGCAGCACCTATAATAGCCTCGAGACGAAATTTATGAAGTGGCATCTTGTATATTTCGTCCAAGGCTTCATGCACCCATTATGGTGGCTTCAAAGTCCTGAAATCATCACTTGTAACTCCGTTCTTGTTCCCCTTGCGCATGGCATCATCTCCATGCTTGTTCTTGCTCCAATGTTCATCCTTCTCCAAGCTAGGCCCTTCATTTGTAAGCAAAACAAATGTATCCAATTTAGGCAGCATCATATTCTCATGAACATTAGAATCATTACCAAGAAACGAAAGTACCTGATAATTTAATTGGCGTGCGCGAGCTCTAGTAATTGGTCCCGTATATGTAGCAGCAGGGGCTGTGGGTGTAACAATGGTATTGATGTCCTCATCATCCTCCCCTTCTTGAAATGAAGTCGTCCTGGACGGAAGCTCATCTTCCTCACCCAAATAAGGCTTCAAATCTGCAATGTTAAAAGTTGGACTAACCCCAAAATCTGCAGGCAGCTCAAGTTTATATGCATTATCATTTATTTTCTCTAACACCTTAAAGGGACCATCAGCACGTGGCATTAGTTTTGATTTGCGCAAATCAGGAAATCTATCCTTACGCAAATGTAACCAGACAAGATCTCCAGGTGCAAACACAACATGTTTTCTACCCTTATCTCCAGCAAGTTTATATTTAGCATTCATACACTCAATGTTTTCCTTAGTTAACTCATGCATTTTTAAAATCAATTCAGCACGTTGTTTAGCATCAAAATTAACCTTCTCCGAAGATGGAAGAGGCAACAAATCAATAGGTGCACGAGGTAGGAAACCATACACAACTTCAAAAGGGCACATCTTAGTAGTAGAATGCAATGAACGATTATAATAAAATTCAATATGAGGCAAGCATTCCTCCCACATTTTCTTATTATTCTTCAAAACAGCCCTAAGCATAATAGACAATGTTCTATTGACTACTTCAGTTTGTCCATCAGTTTGGGGGTGACAAGTAGTACTAAAAAGCAGTTTAGTCCCCAACTTAGCCCATAAACATCTCCAAAACAGGCTAAGAAATTTAGTATCACGATCTGAAACAATAGTATTTGGCACACCATGCAAGCGAATAATTTCACGAAAAAACAAATCAGCAACATTAACAGCATCATCGCTTTTATGACATGGTATAAAGTGTGCCATTTTCGAGAATCTATCCACGACAACAAATATGCTATCCCTCCCCTTCTTTGTTCGAGGTAAACCTAAAACAAAGTCCATAGATATATCCTCCCAAGGAACACTAGGTACAGGCAAAGGCATACATAAACCATGAGGATTGAGTCGTGACTTAGCTTTTTGACATGTAGTGCAGCGAGCAATAAAACGCTCAACATCCCGTCTCACCTTTGGCCAAAAGAAATGTGTAGCAAGTACGTCCTCCGTCTTCTTCACGCCAAAGTGTCCCATTAATCCTCCTCCATGCGCCTCCTGCAACAACAAAAGACGAACGGAGCTAGCTAGAATGCATAGCTTGTTAGCACGAAACACAAATCCATCGTTAACGACGAACTTGTTCCACATTCTTCCTTCTTTACAATTCTGCATTACATCTTTAAAATCAGCATCATGCACATATTGATCTTTGATGGTCTCCAAACCAAATATTTTGAAGTCAAGTTGTGAAAGCATAGTATAGCGGCGAGACAATGCATCAGCAATAACATTTTCTTTTCCCTTCTTGTGTTTAATGACATAAGGGAAAGTCTCAATGAATTCAACCCATTTAGCATGTCTACGATTCAGTTTAGCTTGACTTTTAATATGTTTCAAAGATTCATGATTAGAATGTATAACAAATTCTTTGGGCCATAAATAATGTTGCCATGTTTCTAAAGTCCGAACAAGAGCATATAATTCTTTATCATAACTAGAATAATTCAGACTAGGCCCACTCAATTTTTCAGAAAAGTATGCAACAGGTTTGCCATCTTGTAATAACACACCTCCTAATCCAATTCCACTAGCATCACATTCAAGCTCAAAAGTCGTATTAAAATCAGGAAGTTGGAGTAAAGGAGCATGTGTCAACTTATCTTTCAATACCGAGAAGGCTTCTTCCTGTGCGGTACCCCAAAGAAAAGGCACATCTTTCTTTGTAAGCTCATTGAGAGGTGCAGCAATGGTGCTGAAATCTCTCACAAAACGCCTATAGAATCCAGCGAGGCCAAGAAAACTCCTCACTTGTGTGACCGTTTTGGGCTGCGGCCAACTCTCAATAGCTTCAATCTTGGCTTTATCAACTTCAATTCCCTGTGGAGTAACAACATAGCCAAGAAAAGATACTCGGTCGGTGCAAAAGGTGCACTTCCCAAGGTTACCAAACAAACGTGCATCACGTAGAGCAATAAAAACAACACGTAAATGTTCCAAATGTTCTTCCAAAGATCTGCTATAAATCAGTATATCATCAAAATAGACAACCACAAATCGTCCAATGAAAGCACGTAAAACTTCGTTCATTAGCCTCATGAAAGTACTAGGCGCATTAGTTAACCCAAAAGGCATGACTAACCACTCATATAATCCAAACTTAGTTTTAAATGCTGTTTTCCATTCATCCCCCAATTTCATACGAATTTGATGGTATCCACTACGCAAATCAACTTTGGAGAGTATTGTAGAGCCACTTAATTCATCAAGCATATCATCTAGCCTAGGAATAGGATGACGATAACGAATAGTGATATTATTAATGCCTCTACAATCAGCACACATACGCGATGTACCATCCTTTTTCGGCACTAGAATAATAGGAACAGCACAAGGACTAAGGGATTCGCGTATATAACCTTTGTCGAGAAGCTCTTGTACTTGACGCATAATCTCCTTCGTCTCCTCTGGATTGGTACTGTATGGCGCACGGTTTGGCAGTGAAGCACCGGGAATTAAGTCAATCTGATGCTCAATCCCTCGAATAGGTGGTAATCCCGGTGGCACGTCTTGTGGAAAGACGTCAGCGAACTCCTGCAAAATGTTAGTGATAGCAGGAGGCAAAGAGGAAGGCACGTCCTCGAATGAAAATAATGCCTCTTTGCACACAAAAGCATAGCAAACAGATTTGCTGAAATCTAGCTCATCAATATCAGATTTGGTGGCAAATAAACATGCCCTTTTCAATTTAATTTCAGAAGCAACACTAGATGGTTTATGATTAGGCTTCATTTGTTGCTCAAATTCTTTTGCCACAATCTGATTTTCACTCTTATTGTTCTCCTGTTTTGCTTTATTAGCTCTATTAATATCATCTTTCAAAATAGAATCAGGAGTCATAGGAAGCAAAGTAATATTTTTATCCTTATGAGCAAGAGTATACTGATTGTTTCTACCATGGTGTACAGAATTTTTATCAAATTGCCATGGTCTACCAAGTAATAAGGAACATGCTTGCATAGGTACCACATCACAATCAACATAATCAGCATATGTAGAGATACTAAAATGCACACGAACAGTACGTGTTACCTTAACCTTGCCGCTGTTGTTGAACCATGATGAGGACATCAATACAATTGTTACACCCACAGCCCCTGCTGCTATACATACTGGACCAATTACTAGAGCTCGTGCACGCCAACTAAATTACCAGGTACTTTCGTTTCTTGGTAATGATTCTAATGTTCATGAGAATATGATGCTGCCTAAATTGGATACATTTGTTTTGCTTACAAATGAAGGGCCTAGCTTGGAGAAGGATGAACATTGGAGCAAGAACAAGCATGGAGATGATGGCATGCGCAAGGGAAATAAGAACGGAGTTACAAGTGATGATTTCAGGACTTTGAAGCCACCATAATGGGTGCATGAAGCCTTGGACGAAATATACAAGATGCCACTTCATAAATTTCGTCCCGAGGCTATTTTAGGTGCTGCGTCACCTTATTATTGGGCCAGGCCCATGTAATTTCTAAATACATAAGTATAGGCTATTTTTAGAGTCCGTATGTGTGGGGAAACAAGAGATAGGGTTGATTTCGGACCCCTCCACCAAGGGCCACGAAATTCCCCCCCTCTTCCTCCATATATACAGCCCTTAGGGCATCGTTTAGACTTTGGGTTTTGTTTAGATTAAAAGTTCGCCATAGCTGCAACTTCGCGTACTTCGTTTGTGTTCAACGACCAGACAAAGGCGTCACAGAACCCCACCTTGAGCAATAAAGCTTTCATCTTATATTCACAATATCCAGATTGCAATCTTAGTTTCTTGCTTGTTCTTCGTTTGCTCGCAGGAAACAGACCCTCGTGGTCAGGTTGATCGTGCTCCGGCGTGGTCAATAACCTCTCGGAGTTGGTTTAGCGATTGCTAAGGCGCGACGTCCTCGCACGTTCGTAGTCGGATCGTCAAAGTCGACTTCCACCAAAGCGATATCCATCATCTCATCGAAAGATCGGGACCCTCGCCTCTATCAAGTGGTATCAGAGTTCCAGGTTGCTCGGTGAGATTTTACAATTTTTCGTAGTTTAGATCGAGTCTGTTCTTCATACCTACAGTCCACGAAAAAGCCACAAAAAAAATTAGGGTTAGTTCATCATATCCGAACCAATCTGAGCCTTTGCATAATCTTTTTAGGGTTTTGCTTTGTTGAATTTGCGGTTGCATCGTCGTGTCTAGTTGCTGGTCTTAGAGTCTAGTCTTTTAGAGTTTCGAGTCCTGGTCATAAGTTGTCACGCCGCCGCCGCACCATCATCATCGCCCCTGCCATCTACCACCACCGCTCCGAATCCATATCCATATACCACCACCAATCCGTGTCCATATACCACCACCGATCCATATCCATATACTACCACCGCTACCACCACCGCTGCCATATACCACCACCATATATCCACCACCAATCCGAGTTCCTTGCTTATTAGGGTTGTTTTCGAGATCCATCTAGATTCCGATTCGTGTTTCCTTGCCGGAGTAGGTTTCGGAAAAAAAAAAATTTGCCGGAGTAGGCCCAAAATTTTTCGAAAACGCATTTTTCGAAAAAATTTCTGGCTATCCTATTTTTAGGTGTTTCTGAGTGTTTTGAGACAGGTGCCATTATAGGAAGTTTTTTTTGACCCGTTTCCAGTTTTTGGATCCGGGCAGTCAAAAAAAAAATTGGTCAAAAAAATTTCGTGCCCATCCTGTCAGTTTGAGCTAAGAAGAGTTTTGAGACACTCGCCATTATAGTGATTTTTCGCAAAAAAAAAAAGCAGCGCAAAAAAAAAAGAGCGCAAAAAAAA